>NC_056743.1:1840165975-1840194925 GCF_019279795.1 Protopterus annectens | reverse complement strand
GTATTCATGTGATAAAGTGTTTAGATGGTTAAGGTAATATTTATGTATATAGATATATATTCATATTTGCAGTTGTGTCTTTATTTAATTTTGTTAAGATTTAAACTCAGCTTAAATTAATATATATAATATATACTATTTATACCCTGTATTTAATCATAACTATTCTTTACTGTTAATTGATTAATTGATTAATGTGATTTTTAGACAAAGTATATAAAGGCATGATGGGATTTTAATTCTTGAGGTCTGAAGAAACGTTGTATTTGAACGTGAAAGCGCTTACCAGTTATCTATTAAATAAACTGCTTGTGGTGTGCCAGCCGTGGTGTGCTTCTTTAGTCTGCTATAAGTTACTGTTAATTCTTCTTGAGAAGCACCTTACCTGATAACACTCGTGTGTTTTCAGACGTTCCTCATAATGTCGTACACTTCACCGGTATGCTTTCCGCTTTCGCACCGACGGTTGAACACAATACCTACGTTGGCCGCATCGCCGGTGGCGGCGTGTATCTCCGCACTCATATCCTATGGATATGACACGCACATATCTAGGGTTGCCACCTTTTCAAATACCCAAAGTGGGACATTTTTGTAGAAACGTCAGATTTTGCATGCAAACACATACCCACGCCAGTACAAAGGACAGCAATTCACTTTTTGACAGAATACAAACCTGTAGCATTACAGTTGCTTATTCTGTTTATTATCATATTTAGATGTTTCTTCTACAAAATAACTGTTTTATGCAACTAATAAAGAAATTATGGGAAATAGTTTTGTCCTACAATCTCAGGACATTTGACATTTTGTCAATGTTTTTGCAGGACACAACTGCCCAAAGGGGGACTGTCCCTCACAACGTGGGACAGGTGGTAACCCTACACATATCCCGTTACTGTACCGTGGACTGGTGACCATCCCGACACGCGGATATGTATTGATGCAGGTTAACATTTACATGGCTGGCGTTACCTGCCCTGCCCACCCTCCAGGATGATCGGGTTGTCGGTCACTATGTTTACTATGTGGTGATTTCGCGTCTTACTTATCTGTGAACTTGCATCCCTGGGTTCCATATTACCCTGTTGTACTTTATATCTGTGTATGCGTACATATATTTCTACATGTGTACTGATATGTATTTCCGTATCTGTGTATGCACATGAGTACATATGTGGTCGACTTGCGGCGATAGTGGCAGCATACGGCTACACCGTGTGCTGTAGAACCGGCGTGCGTTGAGGTGTTGGCGTTCCATGCTCTGCTGGCTATTGGGTGTGCAGTGTTTGGGCGGTGCCTTTGTTGGAGTCACACATACGTCCGCACATACGGTACACATTACGGGCGGACATGTTTGTGTGGCGTCCATTTTACTGTGTGTGCAGGTCAGGAGGTGTCAGTCCATGGGGCCTACACTGTCAACGTATGTGCTATCGTTCCCTCTTTGCCAGGGCGTAGGCATATTGGGTACGCCTCTGTCTACCTACTGGGGCTGGCTCAGTGTGTCCATGGCGCTGAACGCCCTGTGCCTGTGCTTGCCCTGGCAGTTGTGGCGGGCTTGGTGGCCCTACGGCATTATGTCCCTGCAGCAGCTGTTTCCGCAGAATCATATTGTGTAGCATACAACATACTATGAATATGTGGGCACTTGTGCCTGGAGAGTACTGCAAGGCTCCACGGATGTATCAAGCACCGGAACCGTGATTTCAACATCCTGAACACACGCTCTATGATTATTCTCGTTTGTGCGTGTGCCTCATTATGGCGTTCTTGCATGTGTGTGTGTGCATTTCTGATGGGTGTCATCAACCACGGCTCCAGTGCGTAGCCAGCATCCCCCACAAGGTGACCTTGTGTGATGTCCCCCCTGGCGAATACCTGATACAGCTGTGAGGCATGCCAGATATGGGAGTCGTGGTAGCTTCCAGGGCTGCCAGCACACACATCCATAATAATGCCCTGCACATTGCACACGACCTGGCAATTGATGGAGGGGTATCCCTTGCGGTTTATGTAGCGTCTACCCTGCTCCCCGGGTGGTGACTTAATTTCTATGCGTACAGTCTATCGCACCCAGAACCTCCGGGTATTGTGCCACACGGTGGAAGCGGCGCATATTGCTAGCCAACTCCTCCTGAGATGTGGGGAGATTTATGTGCTCATGGGCATGTGGTAACATGGCATCCAGGAACTGGTGTAGTACCCTGGATGCTGATGCCTGTGAGATGCCCATTATGTCCCCGGTTGGCCTTTGAAAGGTACCTGTAGCCAGTATTCACAAGCTCACACATACCTTTGTGTCCACTGGGATGGGCTCCCCTCTGTTGTCTCTTGTTCTCAGGCGCAACCGGCACAGCTCCACTATTTGCTGTAACGTGTCCCTGTCCACCCTGTAGCGCTCTAATATCTCCAGGTCTCGCAGCCCCTGGTAGGTCACCCTTGGTCTGAACACTCTCCTTCTCCTGTGAGGCCTACGGTAGTTGTCGGCACCACCCTCCGCAACTCCGTCTGTCTCTGCCACATACCTATGCATCACGGCGGTGGCACCCAGCATATACATATTAAAGTTCCCGTCTGTTTACACCCTACTGTGCGGCGTTTGGGAAATTGCGCTGTGTGTTGTGTGCATTCACATTTAATACTGTTGTGCTGTATACCCGGTGATGTCATTGGGTGTGTCTGTGCGGCCGTATCCACGGATTATTTCCGTGGTTTTACGCTGCAACTGCAACGGTACTGCCTGTAGTGTTACATTACAGTTGCCTGCATTGCCTTCGCCTGGCATCTTACATTACTGCATCCTGCAGGCACATGGCATATGATGCATTTTATCTGCAGCCGCGGTTATGCTACCTCTGTACTTGGCTGTGCTATTTCGGTTCTTTGCTCTTTGCATTTCTACTACATCCCCTACTATCTTTGCACTCATATGCCTCCCCTTTCCCGTTATGCAGGAGTCTGCATGCAGAGTTATCAGCTGCCGGCGTTTGCCCTTCCTGCATTGATTGGTGTTAATTGCTCATTACGGATCCATTTACACTGCTTCCGCATTTCCTCGTATTCTCCGCATTACCTTCCTATATCCGTGGTTGTTGATGGTGAGGCCGTCACATGACTGGTTTAGGGAACATAGTCATCCTCGTGCACATGCATTTGTACGCGCATTCTGTACTCTCAGCGCATCTATTTCCTAACACGCCAGTCCTGATGCTGTGATGTGCATTGTACAGCCCAGATTTGCTGACCTCCAATATCCTTCCTCCTACAGTGGCACACCCCTCTGTGGTTGACATGTATCTCGTGTAGGCCACTCCTCGGTGTAGTACCGCTCGCCGTTGCTCCATCCTTACGCCGCGCCGTTTTGCGATTCACTATTATCTGCCTCATTTGCATGGAATTGACTACTAATACATGGTTACGGCGCGGACACCGCCACCACTCCTTGACAACCATTGCGCTGGGGTTGCAGCTTTACATACATACTATGGTGTGTGGTGGCTGTGCAGCTGATTTGTGTTCTACTGCTCTTTTAGGACATTGTCATATTATTTCATTGCTTTGCAACTTCTGTGCACATATCCCGGGGGTCTGCTGTTCTTTCTACATACGTGCCATTTATGTCATTTTTAACATTTTGTGCATATTTTCTTTGGACATTCTCGGTGCCTTTCCACATTGGCATATTGCACCTATATGATACCTGACTTTGACAGCCTTCCGTTACTCCTCCGGTATGTTTGGGTAAATGTAAACCGTTTTTGGTTTACATTGCCGTTATACGCTTCGCCTCGCCACTTCGTGGATCGCTATTTGCCCTCATTTGCATGGTGCAATACCGCACACAGGGTGTTTTGCATACCTACGCCGGGCGGGGACGGTCGGCGCACGCCGGTAGTGCACGTGGAATTCATTCATACCTGAATCGCTAAGCAGCCATATTTGGCGTTATAACGCCGACGCTATGCTGGCGCCTGGCGCAAGGTTCATGAATCCCGGGGTCAGTGTTTAACAATTCCTGGTGGAATTTAAATGCTAAATGTCGCAGCTCCCTGCATATTCCACCAGATGCAAAATGTTCAGACAGTGAACACACCCATTTTATCACAATCAGTACAGTGTTTATTGTTATAATACAAAAATCAAACTGACTTCACCAAAATTCAACCAAAATATAGGTGGGCTATAAAACAGGATGCTTGCATTGAAATAAAAGAATCCAATCCACAAGTCCCATTAGCAGTGTTATTTCAGACAGATGCACAATATTTCTATTACTGATGAAAGGCTTTTCATATTTGATTTTATGTCCTCTGCTGATCACATTTATACAAAGTTTTTTTTTGTGCAAAAGTCACTCCCAGAATATAAAAGTCAAGATAACAAAAGACAGGATGCTCAGATGGGTCTACTTCTCCCTGTCGAAGTCTGACAATATCGAAGCTGATATTGTCGGCACCAAAATGTCGAAAGTGAAAGTCATCGCGCGTGTAAACGGAAATCTCTTTAAGGGGAGATTTCCATTTACTGCAATGTAGTGCGATCTTGGAGTTGGTATATTTAAATAGCGGATGGCGTGGGGGTGCAGGGGGCTTGCCTGCATAAACAATTGTGATGTGTTTGGGTGTTTTTTTTTTTTTGTGTCGTTCGATGTTCGGGAGTTTCGACATTTTCTTGTCAATTATTACGCTGTTGACAGTTTGAGTTTTCGAAAGTGTAATATAAATGCGCTCAGACATATACAAATGGCAGTCTTTATAACTCCAAGTATTTCAGCACCAGACCTTTCTCTGGGAAAAACTGAATCTTTAGCAAGATCTGTCTGGTTAGGTGACCACCAGGTTTACCACTGCCAGGCCTTCCGCAGGCTATTATGCATCACTTGCTGGACTCCTGCCTTGAAGCTGATTGATCAACCATGAGAAGTCTCTCCTTCATCAGCAATAGTCCAGACAAAAGTGTTCCAGACTCTTCTGAAATGACATCTACCATACTATAAATATCTTTAAAAAGGCACAGGTTAATATTTAACTTTATACACCTGAAACTCAGGAATCTGAACTTAAAAGGACCAGTTTCCATTATTTTGCTCTAGTGCATTCTTCTATATAAATGCTACTGTAGCCCAACCAGTGCTAAAATGAGTGACAGTACAAATATGTGACTACATACTTTTTTGGCAATAACATTTGGCTAAATTCAGCATGTAAGCTTTTATAGTACAGATGTGTAGGCATGTACAGGAAAATGAATGTCTGACCAGAAAATTGGTAGTTGTGAAAATAGGCAAAACTGCATTATAATGGCTAGTGTGTGTGTGTGTGTGTGTGTGTGTGTGTGTGTGTGTGTGTGTGTGTGTGTGTGCGTGCGTGTGTGCGTGTGTGTGTGTGTGTGTGTGTGTGTGTGTGTGTGTGTGTGCATGTGTGTTTGTGTGTGTGTGGTGGTGGGTAAGGGACATCTTAGTAAACTGCCTATCACTGCTGTACTGTAGCCTACTCTGAAGGCATGACAGTAGATGAAGGAAGGAGTCATTTCTAAAGTATGTTAATAAGAGGACATGATACTATATGAGCTTCTACTGGTGGGATCCCACCACTATTACAGTGATGGAATGAGAGAAGGTTGCAATCCAAAATGAAACACTGTAGAAGTACTACTCCCATATAAAGACTTTATTAAAAAATAAAGTTGCTTTTATCCAAACTGGACTTTGTTGGAAATTGTGAATGCAGTACTTTCACAATGTTTTGTTTTGGATTGCAGGATTTTGTATTAACACTGTGGTAAAGCCATTTCTGGTTAATGAGAGAAGGTTATGTTTGGTAACAGGTTTTCCAGAGATCTCTCTTGCCAGTAGGGAGTAACAGGCTGTACAGCTATGGTGCTGGGGCATATTCTGAGTTTGACAGTACTGGTGTGTTGCTCAACACTGTATGTTGAACAGCATAAGAGCATGGAGGGGAACTCATTTTTGATAAAAAGTGCAGCACCTTTGTGTAATGTGCAGCTGCTATTCTGTAGATTACTTCAGTAAAATTAGCTGGTCCTCCAGCGTTCCTAACATCTGGAATTTTGTATGATCATGTGAGCGTGCCTGTGTAATATGTGCAAAAGACTATAATGCTTGCACAGACTTCTTGCTCTACATGGTTTGAAACTGGTCTGTCAGTTAGCTTAACGGATTAAGGAGCTATTAACAAGCTGTTTCCCGTGGTCCAATGGTGCAAAGTTTGATTATCTTAGCCTCCATTGCTTAACTGTGATACTTTGAGTAAGTTACTTAACTAGACACTGCTCTATGGCTGAGCCCACCCTGGAAAAAAATGCAAATAAACAACTTTTATGAACCTTTCAGGGCTTGGAAGCACAGGTACTCTGACAATCAGACTTGCTCTGCTTCAGAGTTTTTGAATCCCAGCTAGAGTGATATATACTACGATTGATGCTGGGGGTACTTCAGAGTTTTCCCTTTACTCTGAGATACAGCACTTTTGTAGTTTATATACATATATATATATATATATATATATATATATATATATATATATATATATATATCGGTCTAGGGCATTTCACCAAAAGCACATTTCACCAAAACTCAAATTAATGTGCACTTTTCACTGAACGTTCAATTCACCTAAAACACAATTCACCAAAACACATTTCACCTAAAGTTTTATATGGCCTTGTCCCCACTGTAGTGCAACCCTGGAGTTAGTATATATAGTAGGGGGGGTGTGGGGGGGCACTGCCCACATATGTTAAATATTTTGAACTATATACATGGATACTTGCAATTTCAATCTATTACTCTTTTCCAAACACGGTATCTACTCAAAATATGTGGGGGCTACACCCCCCTACTATATATACTAACTCCACGGTCACACTACAGTGTGGATAAGGCCATCTAAATTTTAGGTAAAATGTGTTTTGGTGAATTGTGCTTTCAGTGATTTGTGTTCCGTCATTTGAGTTTAGGTGAAATGTGCTTTCGATGAAATATCCTAGACCCATATATATATATATATATATATATATATATATATATATATATATATATATATATATATATTATATATGTAACTGGGACAATACAGACCCTCAGTGTTGAGGGTGCAGTGCTGATAACTCATTGAAAACATTTTTGGCATGTCCTTGTTTTGATATTTGCTGTTATCTTATTTGATCTGCATTTGTCTTTTTTTTTCACACGTGCAGAACTCACAGTTATCAGCATCACTTTCAATAGGAAACTGGTCCAGTAATGTGCTAACTTTTTATAATAATGTGTCTTTTTAAACAAATTGTCTGTTACTTGTTCTATCTCTTTATAGCTACATTGCAGGACAGTACTTGGTACTGATACTAACTGGAAATTTGAAAAATAATGTGAAAAAATTGTAAAGCTGTAGGTACTGGATTGTACAACTACAGGATAGGAACACATGAATAAGAAGTACATGAAACTTACAAAGGCCTTTCCAATAGGGTCTGTGTAGTGATTTTAAAAAGAGTTAAATGAGACAACAGTGGGAAGAACTTCTCTCATTAAAATACATAATGGATACATGACTGATGTCACTGGTTTAATACAACAGGGTCAACTTTGTTTAAGTGTATAAAGTAAACTGTGGATATAGGGTGCCTGTTGAATTTCCAAGGACTATAATTACAATCTCAGAATAGTAGAAATGAAACTGTGAATGTGGAGTATAATGTCTGAGGTTACAATGTCATGATGTAGTCTTCCTTTTCTGAGGTACAGAAAGCTTGAAGTTAGTACGTGCACATTACCAAGGAGTAGGGGGCATAGACTTCTATGTTAGTATGAGCAGCAGTTGAAGATAGCCTGCAAAAATGCTTAAATGTATAACAATTTCAGAATGTCTATTCAAACAGTCATTTCAAACATTTGAAGCATCTGGTCTTGTATTTCAGAGAGAAAGATCCATGCCAACACTACATGCGATTTTAAATACCTTGTTAATTCCTCTCCCATAATTCACAAAAAGAGAACTGATTTTTCCTAACACAATTAAACATATTTGCATTCTGTTCCAGCCACCTACTTTTAAAAGTCCAAGAAAAAATAACTTTAACGTAAAACTGTTCTGAAAAAAAAAATAGAAAATAATGAGGGTTAATACATAATAAATAAGATATTCTCATCCAGCATTCTGTTCTGGCAGCCTTGTTGAGAAGTATGCCTGAGTGGAGTCAGGGAGAATGCATTAGCCTTGTTTTAAATTTTCTTAAAGGGAATTGTTATGTGCTGTATCTGTTGTTGGTTTCCAGAAGGAAAGAATGTGCAATTTGGACAGTACATAAATAGTGCTATCATAAGTATATATATATATTTAAAATCTATCCCACTGTAAAGTTTATTTTTGAAAATGCTACTGTTCTTATAATAGACTGCTACTAATAACATATACATTATTAAAGAAATGAAGCAATGTAACTTAATCAGTTTACTTGACTTAATTAGAAGCTTTGTGGCCTGGTAACAATGTGTGCTGCATTATGCATACAGGTTTAAACCCACTGTTGATCTTATTACTCTATGACTGAAACATTTACAAGTTCATGATTTATCTCAAATTAATCTATAACCCACACTGTTCAGAGTCTAGCACAAAAGTTTGTCAATTTTGGAAGGGATTAATTTTGTGTGTTAGACATAGGATTGGGTAAAACAAACGGTGTTTGTATAGAATAGAAGTTCTTTTATAGTCCTTGCAAAGAATTAATAACACACAATAAAATTAGCTTATGAGAAATGAGTACCTTGAGCTGGCTATCTAGGAAAGCAGATCTGATATCCTCTTAGCTTTGTTTCTAAAGGTGGTACTATTCATTTTGAAACAAGTTTCTTGGCAATCATTACAGCTAAGTTTTTGATCTGCTTTATTTTTCTGTATTGATAAATGTCATTTGGATCTGATGTGCAATGACATCTTAGCCAAATAATATACTAGGCCAGTTTTGTGAATTTAATATTTAATTATATTACGAGTCAACATTTGTTTCTGCCTGAAGTGCTAGTTATTGCATGTTGTATCCTGAACACAAGTAAATATATATTCCAGTTTCACATTTGTCAGCATACATAGATGCCTTACAATTCTTTTTAATAAAAAAAGAAGAAAAGAAAAATGTTAAACATAACTGAACCCAGATATTTACGGTGTAGTGCCTACATATTGTGCAAAAGTGAAATATACTGTACGTCATAATTTGTAAGCATAAACTGGTCATGGAGACAAGATACACCTGAATAGGAATATTCTACTATCAACAAGCAATGTCAAGTAGTGACACATAGCTTTTATATAAAACAAGCATATACACATAAGGGAGTGCCTCATTTAGGAAGTCTCAAAGACTCATGTTTGATGGAGGGTCATTTTTTAAATCTGCTCTTTTTTGTTTTTAATTTTTATTTTTTTTTTTTTGGTTTATTTTAATTATTCAGTTACTTATATGAAACTATATTGATACTGTTTTAATCTCCCTTTCTACCTTGTTGTATATCTTTGTTTTTATTTTATGACTTTTTAATTTTTAATTTAAGTTATTCATTTGTCAATCAGGTAAGTGAAATAGTGATTATAGACTTTTCAGGTACAGACTAGTCAACAATGGCAAAGGTAATGATACATCACAATACACTGAATCACATGAACAGATCCAATCATGCATCCTGCAGAGAAGGCAAGTAGCTTTCATGCAGAATTTAGAAGCTGACTTAACAGATATTGACAAAACTTAACTGACTAATCCTGTATCTATCAAATATTGCAGCCTTGCACCTACACGCACAAACACAAACATATAGAGACACACACACACGCACACACACACACACACACACGCATGCACGCATGCACGCACACGCGCACACGCTCACACGCAAGCACACACACACATACACACACACGCACACACATCAGCCTTCACATTTTTGAGAGAAGAGAGAGGAAACAGAACTGCAAGCACAAGGAGAACCTGCAAAACCCCCCACACAGTGACCAGAGGTAAGACCTAAACTATAGATCCTAGATCGGTGAATTAGAGGTCTTAATCCATGAACTACCAAGCTGGCAGTATTAGATGACTTGATTCATAGTGTTAGAAATGTAAATATATTTATTAATTAAATAAAATAGCAAAACACATGGGTAAAATTGATTTAAATATTTCATTATGCAGTACATGAAGTACATTAAGTATTCAGCTATTAATTAGTATGCAATACTTTAATCCGAAATTTTCTGTTCTCTATCAGTTGACTTATTTACTCAATTTTGAATAGATGAAATCGTGTTTAAACAATTTGTTATTTTGTGTGTAAATCTTTTTAGCTTGTTATAGAAAAATACTGGTTGCAGTTTTAAGGTGTCCTTGTCTTTTGTGTATTACTTCTGTAAAGAAAGCGACTAATTGCTACATGAATAATTTTTTTTTTGTTTTTTTTTTAGGTTATTGAGCATATACCATTTACTGAAGCTTTTGCAGCATGCACATTCAGAAGATTACTCTCTCTTGTCTTCTATATTTCACTTTGGACTACACAGTTAGAAAAGAACTCAATTGGCAAAACACTGTCACAATATGAATTGTGGAACTTGGTCTGAATTCTATGACAAAAACCACTATCATCTGAATGATACTTTTTGCTACATATTATTTCAACGTTTCTAGGATTTGTTGCTTTCTGTTTTGAAACTGCTTGTTTATCATTATATTTTGTCTTGTCGCTTTTCCCGATTAAGGGTTGTCACAGTGGAACTCCGGTCCGCTAATGATTGGCGGTGGATTTTCTACGGTGCCGAGTTGCCAGCCTGATGCCCAACCTTCAAAGAAGGCACACTCATTCATGCATGCACCTACCTGCATGTCTTTCAATGTCACTCGACCACGGGGAGGACATCCAGACTCCACACAGCAGGCGCTCCAGCCAAGAATCGAACGGTAGAACCTCTTGCTGTGAGGCAACAACACTAACCACTGCACCACCACAATGTTTAGGGATGCTATTCATAGATATAATGTACCATGGGATAGACTTGTTACAAAGTAGAACTGCATATGAACCTTACATGACTCATAGAAATTAGTGCATAGTGGGGTACAACCATGTATGCATCTCACTGCATTGTGTGTTCATATAGTTCTGTGCACAAAGTGCACATTCAAATGATCCCTCCATTTTAAGAAATTCATAAGTACTGCCCCAACTGTATATAGGCTTTGTCCCAACATGGTAACTTAGAGCACATAAACTGCATAGCATAGGAAGGCACAGTATTTGTTACCTCATTCATCCACCTTACCTGCTGATGTTTTGATCTGGTCTATATTAGACCACCAAAAAGAACAAATATCGAATGGCTTAAAACTCGAAAATGGTGTTCACTGAAATCTCTTTGTGGGGGCTGAGTCCCCCACCCCCCTGCTAAATATATATATACCAACTCCAAGATCACACTACAATGAGGAAAGGGTACATTTTCTGATCTTCACTGCACCACAATGTCACAAAAAATACCTCGATGAACAGCATTTTTGAGTTTTCAGCCATTCAACATTTGGTCTTTTCGGTGTTCTAATATAGACCCTTTTGATCAACTACCAGAGGTAAGCAGCACATCAGAGCTAAATTCACAAATAGATAATTTTCCCACTTGAAAAAAAAAATAAGAAAAAGAAAAAGATTACCAGCAGTGGAGGTCGCTCTGGTACTGGTAATCCTCTGGTACCACACCCATGCTGTTCCTTGACCCCAAAAGGTGATGCTGCTATAAACCCACCAGTGGGAGTCACACAGGACCAGCTCCCTTCATTACCACATGTGCCTAATGAAATACATTTTTATTACTTACATTTAGGCATGATAGCAGAGCACAGTGCAACAGAGAACAGCTACACAGTAAGGTATATTATACTCTATTAAATAGCTGTCGTCTTCTGTGTTTTTAGCACTGTTATGTTACAGAGCACCTCTTCCTATCTGGAATGGCTGTATGCCATTCCCAGAAACTTAACTGCATGTCACCATTTACTGTCCTAATCCATGTCTGTGAATCTTCCCTCATTTTTTTTTTTATTTTTCAAATGCATTTGAAAGAATTCCATAGTATTTATACATAACATCTTAAATAAGTATGTACTCTATTTACATTAGCCTGACACTATAACAGATCTTAATGTATACAGTTACTTTATAAGTATGTTCAATCCATTATCAGTGACTGATCAATTATTGTATAGTATCATTCAATGATAAAACTTTTCCCCAAGGGTTGTTGGTAAATGGCTTTGGATAAATTCTTATTTCTGTAATTTTAATTTCCAATAATGCTGTGGTCTTCAGTAGGCTGTAGAAGTCTTCTAAAGTTGGTGTTGTGTTTGCATTCCATCTTCTTGTTATACACTTCCTTGAAACTGCAAGTATAGTCCATACTAGATACATGTTTGACCTATTCAAATGAGGACCTTTGTTCACATTCAATAATACAAAAGCTTTAGTTAAATAAAATGATTCATTAAATAAAGTTTGTAGAAAGTTATTCTATACCATTCCAAAATGGCTTATTTTTTAACACAGTCAAAAAATGTGGTTCCAATCTGCATTGTGTACTTGCTCACATCTCCAACATATTCCTTTTATGAAAGAACTAATTTTACTGATTCTATCTGGGGTTAAGAATGCTCTGTGCAAGCATTTCCAATTAAAAAACGTTCCAGTATTGTGTAAAGGATATATTTATTTTTATTTATTTATTAATTTGCAGTTGGTTTACCAGGATAGTCCATTGGGCCAAAGAACCCATTTTCAATGGAGTCCTAGGGAGAAAAACTCCAGAACTAAGTATGTTACAAAAAAGTAATTCATACTAGTTATACAAAACTATAACAAATTACAAATTATATAATAATACAAAAATATTTTGACACCAGAAAACAATTTCAAGTAAATACAGAAGAAATAACTATGAAAGAACAATAGATAAAATTAATAGATTATAGATAGTAAAGAATATTGCATGAAAAAATATTTTGAGTTTGTATCATATTCTGAAATACTGAATGAAACTTCTGAGAAATAACAGAAATTTATGAAGGAAGCACTTAGGAGGTGAGGCCTAGTGCAGTTTTCCCTATAATATGAAATGATAATGTATATTAGTTATGGGTAAATAATCAGGAAGAATGCAAGAGGAATCAAGGCAAAGAAGGAAGATGGCAATTGCAAGTAAATTAGCTATGTGGGGTGTAAGCAAGAGCATTCCCACTTGGATACTAGGTGGGAATGAAAAGATCTTTTAAAAATAAAGTGGTTGGGGGTGGCGTGGATGGATGATGGTAGAGAGTACCAAAGGCGGGCAAGGACAAAAGATAGAAGATTTTTCCCTGGGGGACGAGTGGGTTTATAGATTTCTAATAGATTTTGATTGTTGGATCTCAATATTCTATCAGGAAGGTGCATTTTAAAAGCTGATGAAAGGGAGGGAGTTGAAAATGAGTTTGTGAGCAAGAGTCAGTTGAGTGTATGTGAGATTGTTGGGAAGCCCTAGCCATTTTAGTATATGGAGAGAGGAACAGTGGTGTGAGGAGGACTTGTGGTTGGTAGCGAACTTGGCGATTTTGTTATAGCAAGAGGAAAGTTGGGTTTTTAGGGAGGACTGTAGATTAGTTAGGAGTGGGGCTCCGTAGAGAAGGGAGGGGATAGGAAATGAAGTAGAGAGAGTGATTTTGGCAGCAGGTGTGAGGTATTTATTTTGCCAGTACAGCATACCATGTATTTGGTGGGGGTTTTTTTATATTTAGCTGTAGGCGAGAGTTAAATTTGAGTTGGTTATCAATTTGCACCCCAAGTAGCTTGGTCTCTGACACTAGTTCCAGAGTTGAATTATTTTGACTAGTGATAGAGAATGTGTTTGTGTCGAAAGAGACAGCTTTAGAGGGGGAAAGTAGCATTAATTTGCTTTTGGAGGCATTGAGAGCAAGGTAATTTCTTTTCATCCACTGCTCAGTGGTTGTGAAAGCTTCTTGGGTCAACTTTAGGAGTGAGGGGATAGAAGAGGCAGAGCATATAATAGTGGAATCATCTGCGTATTGGATGATGTCTGAGAATGGGATAGAGTTGCGGAAATCATTTATAAATATATTAAAGAGAAGGGGACCCAGTATGGACCCCTGGGGTACCCCAGTAGGGGTGTTTAGAAATGAGGAAGTGGCCTTTTTCCATATTACTGCTTGATATCTGTTAGCTAAGTAGTTGGAGAACCAGTTCAAGGAGGAGCGAGATAGGTTATGTCTTGAGAGTTTGGTTAGTAGCAGGTTATGAGAGATAGTGTCAAAGGCCTTAGAGAAGTCGAGTAGTAGGGTAGAAACAATTTGGCCAGAGTCACGTGCTTTGTTAACAGTTTCAAGGAAGGAGAGGAGGGCAGTCATAGTGCTGTGATTAGGTCTGAATCCATGTTGTGTGGGAGTTAGTAGGTG
This sequence comes from Protopterus annectens, assembly GCF_019279795.1. Taxonomy (NCBI): domain Eukaryota; kingdom Metazoa; phylum Chordata; order Ceratodontiformes; family Protopteridae; genus Protopterus; species Protopterus annectens. Next base: position 1,840,180,414 of record NC_056743.1, on the reverse strand, counting down.
ATTTTCTAAAAGGTAAGGAAGGAGTTGAAGATGAATACATTTTTCTAAGATTTTAGAGATGGGAGACAGGATAGCAATGGGGCGGAAATTAGTAACATTGTTATTGTTGCCCCCTTTGTGCAAAGGGATGATGTAGGCCTTTTTCCAGATTTGGGGAACTGTACTTTCTGGGATAGAGCGGTTGATTAAAATGCTAATAGGGTAGGCAACTGCATCAGCAGCTATGCTAAGAAAGTAAGAAGGGATGTTATCAGGAGCATTAGTACATGGCTTCTGTTTCAGAAGGAGTTTCTTTATAGTGGAAGTGGGTATAGGTTTTAATGAGAAAGAGGGAGAGTGTGAGGGGGGAGTTAGGGGCAGATGAAGATAATGAAGTAGTTAGAGTAGGAAAAGATGTGGAGGGAGCAGAGTTAGTAAATGGAGGTGTGGGAGTTGTGGCGGTGCCGGGTGGAGTGCTGGGGAGAGAGGGTGGGGGAGTATTTGAGAGTGTAGTGGTGCTAGAGAAAGATGATGTTAATTTGGAAATGGATTCAATGAAAAAGGAATTAAATTGTGTAGCCAGATCTAGGTCAGGAGCGTTTGGGTCTGGGGTAGGGGTATTTTGTTTGCTAGGGTTGAGGAGAGTAGAGATACCTTTCCAGAATTTCTGGGGGTTTGATTTATTGCTATTTTGGAGTGTGAAGAAGTAATTTTGTCGATCGGAAATTATGAGTTTTTTTACCCTGTTTCAAAGAATTTTATATTCATTTTGGACTAGGGGGATCTGTTTTTCTGGTAATGTGCCCAGACTTTATCTCTGTGTCGCATGGATGCTAGTGTATTTTTGGATAGCCAGGGGGCTGTTTTAGTTTTAATTCTCTTAGTCCTTAAGGGTGCATGAGAATAAAGTATTTATCAATAGTAAGATATTTGTTTTAATATCTTCAGTTAACTGTATTGAGTGTCCTTTTGTTATATATTTCCAATATGAGGTTCTGGGTGTTGTTTTCCAGTTTATCAATATTTTGTAAAATTTTGAAATACTGTTTCCCATGTCAAAGTCATTACATATGATTTTATATTTCAGAAATTTAGGCATTTATTTAGATGAAGAACTGTTAATTATTCTACTTAAATCTTGTGAATATGACAGAACACTCTGTAAAGTTAGCCAGTCCTGTTGTGGAATTTTGTATGCTGTTTTTATTACTTGCATATCTAAAACGTTTAGTTCTTTGATACATTGGAGCCAACAAACAAATACTTTCTGTTCCTGGGAATTAATAATTTCTCAAACTAGGTATACAAAGGAAACTCCAGTTAAATCCACAAGGTACACTGGAACACACACCAAGAAATCTCCATAGGAACTCCAGGCAAGAGCAGAACTGAAGTCAAACTTGTTAAGCAACAATTTATTTCCACAAAGCTTTTCGTTCAACTGATAGCCAAACTTCTTCACACAAACAGAACAAACATCCATATATACATCTGCCTTTACAAACACACATTAAAACTAATTAACATTTAAAGGAACTATACCATAAATAACAAGACTGCAAGTTAAAAATAAAAATTTTTTATACATGATCAATCAAATATTACCCACTAAATAAAAACCAACATCCTCAAATGCTGGACATGTAAAAATCCTACTTAGACTAATATAAAATAAACCTAATCCAGTAAAAAAATCAAACAATCATGAAATGTTACCCCAACGTTCAATTTTCAAGATTTATAAAAACATGCTAATATAATGCTTGCTTAAATCTCATACGAACATGTAGACAAATGGAAGTAAGTACACGCCAATATATGTGCAACTACCATCAACACAAACATCAGATGGCCATTGCTCTATCTCAGTAGACTTCATAATTTCAGTATGCATGAAAGCAAAACCTTGTCATTAAGACCCAGAGCTCTGTAAGAATTCAACCTCAGCTGCCAAATCAATTCCTGTCTCTCTAACAGTAACTGGTAAGGGCCCCCTTTTACATCTGATGGAATTTGATTAAAAACCCTAAACACAAAAGAGTGAGTGGGATTCTCACTACAATTTTTGGCCAGGGCATTCTCTAACCTAGCCTTCCTAATGCAGTATACATGCTCATAGATCCTTTCTTTCAACTTCCTGTCAGTCTTGCCCACATAAAATGCGGGACAAAGCTGACAGGTAGCAAGGTAAACTACAGACCTTCAAGAGCATGTATATCTTTCCTTTATCCTGTAAGTTCTGTTAGCAAATGAAAAAGTGGCCCCAGTTGCCAAGTGCCTGCAACAACTGCACGCCTCACACTTGAAAGTCCCATCAATCCGGTGACACATTCCACTATTCATCTCCATGATACTCTTTAAATTATAACCTTTTCTGTAAGTGACGTAAGGCCTGTCACCCAATTTACTTATTATGTCCGAATCAAAACTGAACAAACCCCAGTTTCTTACCAGGATACACTTTATTTAATCTGCCTCTGTACTGTAAGGGGTAATAAATCTCATTGTAAAACTCAGCCCATTATCCTCCACATTATCTTCATCAATGGAAACAACAGAGAGGGAGCCTGTGTTGGTGTAACTAGTACTAGACATCATGGCTTGCCCTGTCAAAATAGGTTTGTAAACTCCCATTCTTCTTTTGTTTTGTACCTCCTCTATTATTTCCAAAATCATTGACTCATGACAACATGAGGACTTTACCCGATACAGGTATGACTATTCAAGAATTTTCTCTACAATTACTCAACATTTGAATAAAAATGCTGAGAATAAGCTGAAGAAGTTAAAGAGAGATATTGAGGCATACAAGAACCACAGCACTTACCCAGTACCCCCTCCCTCACAGGATAGGAAGTTTACAGGTTATCGTCAAGCAGTCTTCCATGGCAGTGATGACAATGGGCATGGGGAGGTCCAAACTGCAGCATTAGAAAATATGATAGAGACCGCTTCAGGGGTTTCTTCTGGAGACGGTAATGAGCAGATGTTTGTTGACAATGCAGAGTCTGAACATCCTAGAGCTGGGAGGGATAGTGATCAGAGCCCTTTTCCGAATGAGGGGCAGAATCATCAGAGAAGGTACAACACAAGAGACCGTTACAATATGAGGGGACAGAATTTCCACAACAGCAATACGTCTGTGACCAACAAAAGGAAATGAAACACAGTAACGGTCTACGGGTTATGTCGAACAATGAAGTTGACTTTAAGCTATTCAACTTTTCCAGTCATAATATTGACCAGGTTTTATGTGAACTTTTTTCTAGGGGCTTGACTTTCGTGCCAGCCCAGCACTTTGATTTGCCTAGAATGCTGATTGACCTTAAGTTGTTTACCAGAAAAATGAACTTGACCTTACTTTTGGGGAACAACCATCGTCCAGGTGGAGGTATGAGGGTACCTACTACTTTCAACCCTCCCACACACCCGTCTCTTTTCTTGTTCGAACACATGTGTGAAATAGGCATCAGGAACTTATGTCCTGCTAAACATAACTGTAATATAAATATGTATAGGAATGAACATGAGGCATTGCAAATGTTTAAATCATTACCGGTGCATGTGTTGAAACCAGACAAGGGAGGGGGTTTGGTGTTAATAGACATGGAAAATTACAATGAGAGGATGAGGAATGTGATTAGTGGTAAAATGTACAAGGCATCTAGTGTCAGTGAACTGAATACTGCGTATAAACACATTAATGGCTTTTTGGGAGACCTCTTTTTGGAAGGAGTTATAGATGCAGAAATGTTCAATTACTTATCGGTGGTTTCACCGAGAATTCCCACCTTGTTTGGATTGCCAAAACTACACAAAAGTACCATAGACCCTCCAATGAGAGTCTTAGCTAATGCTAGGTTTTCCATCACATACGCTAGTACTAAACTTGTTGACAGTATTTTGAAAAAATATGTCAAGAGGGAGACCCAGATTTGTAAGGATTCATGGTCCTTTTTAGCAGCTATCGAACAATGTTCTTATCAGGACAACATTGGTTTGTTGACTATAGATGTTACTGATTTATACTTTTCAATACCCCACAATTTGGGTATTGATTGGGTGGTGGAGCAGATGTTAGCCCATGGAGCAGAGAGTAATGAAGTGCGTTTGGTACAGGAATTGTTGGATGTCATTTTTACCAACAATGTTGTGATGTTTGACAATGATATCTAACGGGTGGAGCCAGTTTTACCAACTTGGTTATGGCACAATGAGAACATCAGCATGTGTTGAACACACTTGAGATTAGGACTAGGGTCAAGTTTTACACAAGATTCCTTGACAATGTTTTTGTTTTGTTTGATGGGGACAGAGTGGAGGTAGATAAATTTGTAGAAAAGATTAATAACAGTACTACTTTTCTGAAGTTTACCACACTTTTGCGGAGGACAGCATAGTCTATCTATATATTTATTTGAAGAATGATTTTGTAAATAAGTGTTTTGTGGCTAGCATCTACCGTAAAGAAACATATTCTAACACGATGCTCCATTACTCTAGTGCTCACCCCCAACATCAGAAGAAATCTATAGTCAAAGTGCAATTGGTTCGTGCTGCTCAGATGGTATCAGAGGATGTTAGTTTTGTTGAAGAATGTGAGGTTTTGAAGGACATGTTTACCAAGAGAGGTTACCTTGAGTCAATGATTTTGGAAATAATAGAGGAGGTACAAAACAAAAGAAGAATGGGAGTTTACAAACCTATTTTGACAGGACAAACCACAATGTCTAGTACTAGTTACACTAACACAGGCCCCCCTCTCTTTTGTTTCCATTGATGAAAATAATGTAGAGGATAATGGGTTGAGATTTACAATGAGATTTATTACCCCTTACAGTATAGAGGCAGATTTAATAAAGTGTATCCTGGTGAGAAACTGGGGTTTGTTCAGTTTTGATTCTGACATAATAAGTAAATTGGGTGACAGACCTTACGTCACTTACAGAAATGGTTATAATTTAAAGAGTATCATGGAGATGAATAGTGGAATGTGTCACCAGATTGATGGGACTTTCAAGTGTGAGGCGTGCAGTTGTTGCAGGCACTTGGCAACTGGGGCCACTTTTTCATTTGCTAACAGAACTTACAGGATAAAGGAAAGATACACATGCTCTTCGAGGTCTGTAGTTTACCTTGCTACCTGTCAGCTTTGTCCCACATTTTATGTGGGCAAGACTGACAGGAAGTTGAAAGAAAGGATCTATGAGCATGTATACAGCATAAGGAAGGCTAGGTTAGAGAATGCCCTGGCTAAACATTGTAGTGAGAATCCCACTCACTCTTTTGTGTTTAGGGTTTTAAATCAAATTACATCAGATGTAAAAGGGGGTCCTTACCAGTTACTGTTAGAGAGACAGGAATTGATTTGGCAGCAGAGGTTGAATTCTTACAGGCTCCGGGTCTTAATGACAAGGTTTTGCTTTCATGCATACTGAAATTATGAAGTCTACTGAGATAGAGCAATGGCCATCTGATGTTTGTGTTGATGGTAGTTGCACATATATTGGCGTGTACTTACTTCCATTTGTCTACATGTTCGTATGAGATTTAAGCAAGCATTATATTAGCATGTTTTTATAAATCTTGAAAATTGAACGTTGGGGTAACATTTCATGATTGTTTGATTTTTTTACTAGATTAGGTTTATTTTATATTAGTCTAAGTAGGATTTTTACATGTCCAGCATTTGAGGATGTTGGTTTTATTTAGTGGGTAATTTTTGATTGATCATGTAAAAAAGTTTTTTATTTTTAACTTGCAGTCTTGTTATTTATGGTATAGTCCCTTTAAATGTGAATTAGTTTTAACATGTGTTTGTAAAGGGAGATGTATATATGGGTGTGGTGTTGTTTGCTCTGTTTGTCTAAAGAAGTTTGCCTATCAGTTGAAGAAAAAGCTTTGTGGAACTAAATTGTTGCTTAACAAGTTTGACTTCAGTACTGCTCTTGCCCGGAATCCCTTTGGAGATTTCTTGGTGTGTGTTCCAGTGTGCCTTGTGGATTTAACTGGAATTAATAATTTCTCTATATATTTGATGTGGAAAGTTCTTAGTGATTATAAATGGTGTTAAAAGATCAAACCAGATTTTTAAATCTATATTTGCATTAATAATTTTCCTAAATGAGTCAATGTAATAATTAATCATACAGTTTTTAGTGGGTTAAGTTATATTGTATTGCATACTAATACATATGGCCATGGCAAATTGTTTTTATATATTTGAATTTTTTTTGTAAATCAAATTCATTTATTGATATTACATTTAGTAATTCTTTCCAATTTGCAGAATAATTTGGACTTATCCAATCTGAGATTGTTTTAGATATTGATGGTTTTATATATGTTTCTATATCAGGAAAGTTTAATCTGTTTCCATGGTCTGATATGATGTATTAAAACTATTCTGTTTCATTTGGGAAACCATACAAATTTTATAGGCATGAATTTATTTATTCAAGTATATTCCTTTCTGGTAACAGTTGCATTGACAAGGCTATATATAGGATATTGTGCAGTAAAACCCTTTTTATTAACTGTAGTCTATCTTCAAATGTTAATATTATTTTGCTCCATTTTTCCACAGAGATTTTAATTATATTGATGATATTATTATAGTTTTTTTAGACTAATTCATTATTATCCTTGCATAACTCAATTCCTAGATATTTAAGGGAGATTCTTGTTTCCCTGTGATGTGATTCCCCTTAGTCTGCAGTTCTTTTTTTTATTTAAAAATAAAAATGTTGATTTTGATTTATTGAAATGTAGTCCTGAAGTCATGTGAAATTTGCCAATTAATATATCTAGTTCTTCTAATATCTCTTTTGTATTAGATAATCTTAGCAATATGTCATCAGCAAATAGCATTACTTTAGAATTGTAATGTTCATAAACATCTATTCCTTTTTTTTATATTGTTACAAATTGAATCTGGCAATATTTCAATAGCCAGAGCAAATAGAATTGGTGACATGGGACATCCTTGTTTAGTGCCTTTTGTTATATGTATAGATTCAGAGGTAAAATGATCTAATTTGACATATGCTAAATTATTTGCGTGTGTGTGTGTGTGTGTGTGTGTATATATATATATATATATGTATATATATATATATATATATATATATATATATATATATATATATATATGTGTGTGTATACTCTTTAGGAGATGAACAAAGGATGCAAGAAATTCAAATAGCATTAGGATTTTGAATAAATAGTCCCAATTTAGGGAATCACAGGCTGTCTCTATATCTAAGCCAATTATGAGTGTTTCTTTATTTTCTTTATTACCATAATCTATAAGAAATATTATCCTTTTAACATTGTCATGTGTGTGTCTATGATATATAAATCCAGTTTGATCATTATTTATTGTTTTGGATAGTGGTATTTTCATTCTGTTAGTTAATATTGTCATAAATATCTTATTGTCATTATTTAATAATGATATAGGTCTATATGAGGTACAGATGTTTGGGAATTTGTTTTCCTTTAGGATTGGTGTGATTAAGGAATATCTCCAAGATGGTGGTATTAAAGCTTGTGACTCAATTTCTAATAGAGTTTTATGGAAGAGGGATAGTATCTTTGAAGGAAAAAGTTTATATATTTCCACAATTATGCCATCTATACCTGGAGCTTTATTATTTTTACCCACTTTTATTGTATCTGTAATTTCTTTCTAGGATATGGGTGCTTGCTGATCTAGTTTTAATTTTTCTGGCATTTTTTATATTAGAACATTTTTCATCTACATTTAATTGATCAATATGTTATTTTCTTTTTGGAAATGTTCCATATAGTGATTTCTATAGGCATCAAAATGTCACCTATATCTGAGCCATTTTCCCTTTTTTTTCATGGAAGATGCTTTTAATGTTAATAGCTTCTGATTGTATTTTGATTCTTGTGGATAAATTATGTAGATATTTGAGAGAAGTGGCCAAGGTATTAATTTTTAGTTTTTCTAAAGCTAAACTAGTTTTATGTGTTAGAATTTTGTTGTATTTATTGTTTAATACTTCTACTTTCTTCATTCTCCAAATGATTTTGATTTTTTTCAGCTTTTACTGACAAAAGTTTGGATTGTCGATCTAATAATTCAGAATCCCATTCTCTAATTTTTTTATACCAAGTTAGGGTTTTACCATATATGTAAGCTTTTAATGAGTCCCATATCATTATTTTAGTTATCTGTGTGGTGTCATTAATATCTAAGAAGAACTGTAATTCAGATAATAACCAGGGTTTGAACTCTTTAATTTTAGTGATATATGCTGAAATTCTGGAGTTAAAGCTTAATGGTTTGTACCCATTTTGAAGTTTTAGTATCAATGAATTGTGGTCTGAAAAGGAGCAGGGAGTGATTGAGAAATTAATGATTTTAGAGTGTAAGTCATGGGTAGGAAATATTTTATCTATTCTAGTTTGGGGACCAAATCTGTGATCTTGATGGGAAAACAACAAAGATTTACCTTCTTTAAATTTGAAAGTATAGGCAAGATGAATTTATTCTACCCACTTGTTTAAAGCTTTTGATACAGAAGATTTATGCAGTAGTCTTTTATTTGTAGTTTCAGAAATATCAAATACACAATTAAAATCTCCTCCTAATATTAAGTTGCCTTTATAATTATTGGAAATGAAATCTAAATGTTTCTTAACAATTCCTGTTCCAATGCCTAGAAACCAATATAGATTGGCTAGGGTCCATATTCTTTTATTATATTTAATTATTACTAATGCCATAAGGCCTTCTTTATCTTCATACTTAAAAATGATTTCTGGGTTAACCACATTTTTTCCATAAAATTGTTACCCGTTTTGTCTTTGTCTTATAAGTGGATTGCGCCAATATCATATATTCCTTAGGATTCCATTTGTAATTGTCATTTGTTTTGAAATGAGTTTCTTGAAGGAAGACAATTTGTGCTTTGTTCAGTTTTAAATATTTCAGCAGATTTCATCTCTTGCTAGGATTGTTTAAGCCACTGATATTTAAAGATAATAAAGTCAAATCCATCTTACTTTATTTATACTATTTTTGTTTTATTGTGAATATTAAATATTTTTCTCTGATAACTATAAAATATATGTTTGAGCTTTTAAAGGAAATGATCAGTTTTATACTTTGAGTGCATAGCAATAAACTAATGTTTTAGTCAGGCATACTAAAATGTTTTTGTGAAATAACAAATGTAAATTAATAAATGTTAACAAAACTAAGATCTACACTAGCCATGGAATGAAAATCATTCCTAATCTGATGGATAAACCTAAGCCCATCAGATTATCACTCATACCTTGACAATCCAGAACATCTGAGCTTCATAAATTGAATTATCATATGGGGAATTATTTGTAATAGGAATAAACAATATTTATATTATTTTGAACAGATATAGTACTATTGTAGATTAGACAGAATTTTAATATAATATAAATGTCTACTTATTGTATAAGCAATTAATATTTACATGAAAGATAGATGACAAGCAATTCAATCATAGTATTTGTATAATATATAAAACCACAGTAAAAGATTATAGCGCACAGTTATTTAACATATTCACCCTTATTGATGATGTCTTTCAAAACATATTACTTAATATTTTATTTATTTATTTTATTTTATTTTACATTTGTTGACCGGGATAGTCCGACTGGATACATGTCCATTTTCTGCAGAGGCCCGGGGAGAAAAGCTCCAAAGGGTGTGATACAATATAGTTACAAAAAACTGAAATAGTAATACAAATAAAAATAACAGACAGGAGAAATAGGAAAATACAAAAATTACATACAATTTAGATACTATAACCTTACAGTTTAACTACAGTTCTTAGTGCAATTATTACAGTAGTGGAATAGAAAAAATTGAGACGGATATTAACATATGGTTACAGTGGTGAGCAGATAGTAGGCAACTGGATTAAGGGTCCCCTCTCAAGTTGTCCTAAAGGAATTGGATTAGTTATGGAGTAAGTGAGGCCTGTGTTTTACGGAGGGCATCTAATCTGAATATATGCATGGGCAGAGCCATTTCCCCTTAAAATATTGTTTTAGAGTCTTTTTAAATTGATCAAGGGAGGAAATTAGCCTAAGATTGTTGGGGAGGGAATTCCATAGCTTTCCAGTGGTGTTAGCAAAGAGAGCTTCACCACCCATGTTATTGGATTTGGTGGTGTGGACAAGGTGTCTATTGGAGGAGCGAAGGCAGCTTAGATTGGAGTAAGGAATAATTATTGTACTCAGTGCAGGGGTTTCTTCAGGTTGTTTTAGGATTTTAAATGCTTCTGTGAGTTGGTTCAACTTGAGAAGATTGGGTAGTTCTAACCAGTCAAGTTTTTTCAGATTAAGGCAATGATGTGTTCTAAAGGGCAATCCAGTTACAAATCTGGCTATGTGATTATAAGAAGCAGAGAGTTTGTTCAATTCACATTTGTTAAGGTAAGAAAGAACAGGAGAGGCATATAGGAGAGTGGAAAGAAGGTGAGTATGGGCTATGGCTAATTTGGCAAAAGGGGTAAGAAAGTTCTTTATTCTGTATAAGGATCCTAGTTTCTTATTTACAGTCTTAATGGTCTGATTGATATGCATGTCAAATCTAAGTTTGTTGTCAATAACCAACACCTAGTAGTTTTGTATAGGGGTCAGGTGAGATGATGGTTCCATTATTGGATTGAATAGTGAGATGTGTGGGAGGAGGGGCAGGAGTGGGGAAAAGGAGAAGCAATTTGGTTTTATTTGGGTTAAAGATGAGTTTACGCTCTGCTAGCCATTTTTCAACTGTAGTAAAGCAGAGTTGGGTGGCTACTTGTAAATTGGATAGAGAGACATCAGAACATATTAGGGTTGAGTCATCTGCATATTGGATACAGGTGGCTTCAGGGATGACTGAGTGTAGTTCGTTTATAAAGACTGAAAAAAGAAGGGGTCCTAGAATAGAGCCTTGGGGAACACCTATGGTATTAGGTAACAGGTGTGAGAGCTTATTGTGCCACTGGACTGCTTGTTGTCTTCCGGAGAGGTATGCATGGAACCAATTGAGGGCTGAGCAATCTAGGTAAAGGGATTCCAATGTATGGAGAAGTAACTGGTGATTTACCATGTCAAAGGCCTTTGACAGGTCCATAAAGAGGGCAGAGGATATTTTTTTATTGTTCCGGTTTTGGTTAATTGTATCAGTAAAGGAGAGGAGAGCTGTGGTCGTACTATGGTGAGGTCTGAAACCATGCTGGGAATTGGTCAACAGATTGTTCTGGGTAACATAATGAATAAGTTGTTTATGGACACATCTTTCCATAATTTTGGCTAGCGGTGACAGTATGGCTATTGGTCTGTAATTTGATAGTTCTGTAGAAGCACCACCTTTATGGAGTGGAAGGGGATTGTGGCCTCGGTTATTGCTCTATTGATTAGAATAGATATAGGATAGGCTATAACATCTGCAGCTATTTGCAGGTATTCAGCCGGAAGTAGGTCTGCCGAGAGGGTAGTTGCTTTTAGTTTCTTCAGTAAGGCTCTGATAAAGGATGTAGGGATGGGCTGAAAGGTAAAATGGTGAAGTGATTTTACTGCGGTGTTTTTGAGAGAAGAGGAGGAGGGGGGTAGTTGGTTGGCTAAAGACTGAATAGTCTCAGTGAAGAAAGAATTTAAATTATTTGCTATTTCTTCTGGGTCTTTGCCAATGAGTGTCCCAGGGGTGGGGGTTGTAGATTTGCCAGAGTGGAGAAGGTTATTTAAACCTACCAAAAATTTCTGGGGGTTATTTTGGTGTTTCTGTTGCAGGTGACAAAAGTAGTTTTTTTTGTCCAGGGTGATGGCTTTTTTCATCTCATTTCTCAGCTGTTGGAATTTGATGCAGTCTAAGGGTACCTTAGTATTTCGCCATTTATCCCATGCCTTGTTTCTAAGTTTGATTTTGGTTTTAGACTCTCTTGTTAACCAGGGTGCTATCCGTATCTTAACTCTGACCTGTCGTTTGGGGGCATGAGAGTCAAGAATGTTAAGGAATGTGTCAGAAAAGAGAGACACACCCTCGTCAAGGGGGAGGGAATTTAGCCTAGACCAGTTGCAGGATTTGAGTTCAGTTATAAATTTTGTTGGGTCAAAGTTTTTTTTATTTCTAACAAGCCTGTGTATGGGCAGGGTTGTGCTAGTAATTTTATCTTTTATTATGAAAGTAACTAGATGATCACTAAGTTCGTTTGGGAGAGTCCCAGTTGTATATTTATGGGTGTGACTATTTGTTAGTATTCAATCAAGTAGGCTCTCTTTTTGGTTTGTATTTCCTAACCTAGTAGTAGAGGCTATGTTTTGGGAGAAACCATGCAGGTTTATAAGAATGGGATTTGTGTGTGATGAACATTGGGTCCAATCAATACTGACGTCACCTAGAACAATAGTTTCTTGAGGGTAGTTAGTAGCTATCCAGTTGAGAGTATTCTCCAAAGTTTCTAAGTTTTTCACAGGTGGGATATAGGTTACGATTAGATTAATGCTTTTTTGGTTGTTTAAGCATAATTTTAGTGCTAGTGTTTCTGCATTAGAAACCTGAGGTGGTTGGATAGGATTTATAATGAGATTAAGCGTACTTCTGTACAAGACTGCTATTCCACCACCCCTTTTTTATGCGATCAACCCTAACTATATTATACCCAGGTGGAATGATCTCAGTGTCTTTGGTAGCTGGTTTAAGCCAGGTTTCTGATAAACACATAATATCAGGGAGGTAGGTAGCTAACATTGCATGTAGATTATGTATCTTATTGTTTATACTTCTTATGTTTAGGTGGCAAATGAGAAGGGAATTAGTAGACCTGTGAGATAAGGTTAAGTTTGTAGAGTCAGGGGTAGGGGATGGGCCTGGATTCGGGTGTATGCCACCATCCTTAGTTATATTTTTCTTCAGGTGTTCTAGGAGTCTTAAGAGTTTAATAATTAATTTTAGCCCAATTTTTGACTTAGGTGATTTTGGAACTGTTTCAGCAAGGTACAAGGTGTTGGTGGTTATTATTTTTAAGGGGTAGGAGAAAGGAGAGAGTTCAGCGGAAAGCAGATAAAGGGGGGTACTTGTTTGTTCCTTGGTGTAGTAGAAACCTAAGATTTGTTGGTCTTCATATCTAGTTAGGATATAGGGGATAATTATGAGTGGTAGAATAAGAGAGATAATATAAATATTTGCCTTGGACATGGTAAATGGGAGGTAACTTTCCTAAGTAGGTTGAACAAAAACTTAGAAGAGTTCAATTGGTTAATAGTTAGAGTGATGGAAGTGATGGATATTTATACCTAATGTGTATAATGCAGTGTATTTACTGGATATATCAGAAGTTATATTTCATTGTTTGCCAGCTTTTAAGTTTGTTGCTAACTTACTTAAAGCGTCAAGTTTTTGTATGTAAACATTGATGAAAGTTGGTGCATTTTAATTATCAGTGCATCCCTCTTCCCCCCATTTCCTACACATAAGGATTTTCATATATATAATTTCTTATTATAAAATGAATGAAATTATAGGTTAAAAACAACACATTCCCTTATTGGGATTAATGATTACAAGTTCAAATTTTCATATTCATAAATTGCCATTTTAAGGCATATACTAAAAGTTTTTAGATTTAAATGGCAACATTCTATTTTGTATAATCAGCAAAGGTTAAACTGAGTGATTATTATCAATTTAATACTATTTGTTCAGAATGTGATTGTTATATTCTGTGACATTCCTTGTTCAGGCTTCTGTTGTTTCCCTTGAACAACTTTGTCAGTTTGATGTCTTATAAAACATTAGTTACATTGGTAACAGCTTAAGTATTATGTATGGTCAAGATGGGTTAAAAAACATAATACAAGTTAAAGCAATTATATGACTTGCTATGCACATTTACTTATATGAGAAAATCATCATGCTTCCCCTTGATGTTCAATATAGTGTATGTCATTTATGACAAGTTAAAACAGTAGTGTTATTAAACACAAGCCCACGTTATTAAACTGAGTGTATATTGTCAATTTAATACTATTTGTTCAGACTACAATTGTTATATTCTGTGACATTTCAAGTTCAGGCTTCTATTATTTCTCTTGAACAACTTTGTCAGTTTGATGGCATGAATAAAACATTAGTTACCTTGGTAACCACATAAATATTATATATAGTCAAGATGGGTTATAAAAACTACAATTCAAGTTAAACCAATTACATGACTTGTAATGCATATTTACTTATATAAGAAAATCATCATGCATCCTCTTGATGTTTAATGTAGTGTATGTAATTTATGAAAAGTTACAACAGTAGTGTTATTATACACAAGGCCACATTATTAAATCCTGTCTTTAATATCTAAATTCAGCAGACTGCTTCATCTTATATGACAATTATATATTTTATGTCTAGATTTACTAAAATCATACATTACATAACTATTGTGTGTGTTTTTTTTC
>NC_056743.1:1840001126-1840165475 GCF_019279795.1 Protopterus annectens | reverse complement strand
AAGCTATTCTGGGCCCAATAAAGTTTTAAAAGAAATCAGCACTTGTCGCCCCTGTCAATGAGAGACAGTTGGAAAAGTGGAATTAAATTAGGATGAAAAGGAAAAAACAAATAGCTGCAATCATACATTTCAAGTTGTCATACATACATATACAGCATGCATCCACTCCCTACCCTCAAATCGCAGCCACCTAATGTTTATCTCTCATGTCAGACTAAGATTTAAGTGAAAGAAAAAATACAGCACTGCAACATATTTCAACTTGTTGATGTCAGAAACACATACACACACACAAATATATATTTATAAAACATGACAAAACACCTTTTGTCTGCCCCCCAAAAAAGGAATCCACCTGTATATATGTCTGACATTTGTGAAAAAATATGAAAACAATAATTTCATTGTGTAATGTATTATTTCACCTTGCTTCCCCAAGAAAATATACTGCTCCTACTCCAGTTATGATTTTCTGTGCACACTGTGTGGGTTGTGCTGTGTGTAAAGTTAAAGAAATAATGGCTGTACTGTACTCAACCCCCACACAAGCTATAAAAAGCCTATGAGGAAATTAAAGAAATAATGATCGCATTATCCCTAGCCTCCGAAATAAGATACAATGAGGTTTTGTGCAAGGTTGCTTTCACAATACGTGGGGTTCTGTGTCAGACACCTTTACTAAGCCCTTGTCAAAATCCACTTATATAGATTGTCAATCTCCCAGAAGCACTGAGTATTAGATAATAATTTGTTTACTGATTTTCATTGCTGCTACCCAGAAGCGTTATGCAGGTGTCTGATAATATTATAAGTGGATGATACTATTGTTCACACACACACACACATACACACACACACACACACACACACACACAGACACACACAAACACTGGCTTTAACAAGCCAGGTCTATCAGTGAACACTGCACACTTATCTAAAGGAACATTGGTGAAATTTCAGTTCACCTTTGGGATGTTGGACAAGTCAGCTCACCATGAAAACTCCACACAGAGACAAAGAGGACATGCAAACTGGATACAGAAGGAGCTATGGACAAGAACTCAACTATAGATCCAAGTGTGTTGAGATGGCTACTCACTATGCCAGTGGTCACACACATCCTTCCCACACCACCACAGACAATGACTGCGTGTATAGTCCTCATGTCTGACTATGATGGAAAGTGAAAGAAATTTGGGCAGCTCACTGCTCTTGAATACACTACAGGAGTCCCCCAAACACAAACACAGATAGAAGCATAAGCCATAGCAGTGATAGGTTTACATATACCTCTCCTGCTGTGCCATATCAGCAACTTTTTAAGAGTGATCAACCAACAGCAGTGATGTCACTTTATCCACAGACAAAATCCATGCCCATCAATTATAGCTACTTTACTATATCAAATGTCTGGTTTTGGTAAAAAAATGACCACAGTAAAGTACTTCAATTTACTTCACACAAATGCACATTTTTCCTGCAAAGTCTAAATAATGACTATTTAACTTGAGTAAATAATATGTCAGTCATATGCATCCCCAGAATGTGCCAATCTGGCAGTTGTAGCTACTTTGTTGACTGTGAACACCTCAGATATAATTTAAAATAATACAAATGGTGTACACAAATACACCACTGCCACAAAAAATTATTCTAACATATGTCACATGAATAGTCAATAATCCTCCAAGCATAGAATAGTGACTGTTTAATTTGACAAATGATAGGCTATTTTCTATCCATAGTAAGTGCAGTGGTTAGCATTGAGACATGCTGCAGGTGGATTGACACTCTAATGGGCCCTAGGTGTGCGTAGTGTGTGTGCCTTCTGTAACCCCTTACCCAACGGTCATATCAACTTTGTTGAATCAGTACATCTGAGATGTCCGATTGTGGCAAAGTAATAGTAATGGTAATAATATTAATATAATAAAATAGTAATAATAATATAAACATTCCAACTTATTTCACAGAAATGCACATCAGTTCTGTAATGCCAAATTAATGACAGTTTAAACCATGCAATCAACAGATTAGTCTGTTACTGCACTATTTCAAACATAAATAAAAATACATTTCTGAATTTTCTCAATGAGAATCCTAAGTACCCTAAATGCATATTATTTGTGAACTTTATCCAAACATTGAGTAGGAAGATTATATTGCTACAGTTAAGGTAGCAAGGGAATTTTATGCATCATAACATTTGTGGCGTTTCCCAATTGGTCTACAACAACATTAGAGGCTGTAACATATTGGATCTAGAAATAGTGAATAATTTATTACAGAATATAAATCAGTATGTTAATCAGACTATAATACAGTCTTGTTTCCATTAATAAGACCCAAAATGTATGTTCTACATGTAAAAGATATAACTATGGTAGACTTCATTATGAACAAAGTAGTAACAATGTATACTCCATTAACTGGGACATACTGAGTAATAGGAAGGATACTATTTGCAGTTATAATGAGTTACAAAATGTGATGATAATATTGCCAAAAAAGTACATTTCCAACATAGTATCACTATTAAATTCTATAAGAAAATACAAAATATTTTTATGTATACAAAAGACACCCATCAAAAAGAAATAAAGCTAAGTTAAACATGATAGCAAAACTCAAATTAAGGAAAATTTTAAACTAAGGTTTGTGGCGACTGAAAAAAAAATATTATAAAAGAATATTACAGATATATAAATTCCTACAGATCATGAACACATCCAGGAATAGTCTAACCACTGAAGAAAATCTAATAAATTCAGTGTCAATAGCTTGTCTATTTAATATCTATTTTGCTATCCATAGCAGTGGTGCAAGCAAATCTGTGTATGCAGTATATCTTGTTCTATGACTTGATGATACGTTTGTGAAGAGTGAGTGAAGATAGATGAAGGATGTCAGCCTAGCCAGATAGAATTTTGCAGATAATTCTGTCATTTGTAAATATGAATGTAAACCACAGGCTTTTTGTCTTAAATGTAAAAAAATACTGTTACATGTGGAACTGGAAATAAATGTGACAACAGTGCACTCTACTGACCAAAGTAAAGCATGTGGTGACCCTTTGATGTGGACAGTGGTGCTGAAGGGTCGAGATGAAGAAATTTTTTCTATTGTTTTAACCAAGAGTTAAATTGCTAGTTTTAAACATGCAAATGTATTTTAATTGCTCTGCTTCCTGACCAGCTGCAAGGTAACAAAAGGAGATGTTAAGAATGTAAATGCAGTTTCTGTTAACCTGGGAACCCAGGGAAGTGTGAAGAATGATGTAATGTGAATCAGAACTGCAATTTCAATTTAAACAGAGAGAACCAGAGATGAATAAACATTTTTGTCTTGACCATCCAACTCACAGCACTGTCTTGCTCATATATAAGTTATCTTAGACTTGTATTTTCTTTTAGAAATTGCTAGGAACTAGAACGATTAGACTAAGTGTTTTTCTGTGATGTCAGAACTGTGCTACGGAATTATTGTAAGTATTTCTCTGATTTCTGAACTCTTGACTAGCACTGTGTAGTAAGAAGTATTGCCTTGTGTTTTTATTATTTATTATTAAATATTGTAAAACCTTTCAACTGTGGCTGTTTTGTGTAGAGATAATTTAACTCTAGAGTACATTGCATATTTATAGTGATTACTGTACCAAGTCACTCCAATAAGCCTTGACTGTTCAGTTATACTACCAATTGGATAATAATATTGCAAAGTAATAACTGGACACCCATTTAAGGGCCTTTGAGTAGCTGATAAATATTAGCTGGGTGGTGGCAGGCAGTACTACCGTATAGTCTGGTAATAGGGGCACAGCTGGAGAACCTGTGCCAGCCTTTCCCAGGAGTGTCTGTGTGGTTGTAGAAACTCTTATCTCAGAGTGTGTGTGTGTGTGTGTGTGTGTGTGTGTGTGTGTATCACCTACTTGGGCAGGGACACGCACTGGTTGGACAGAGAGGGTGCTGGAGGTTTTAGCTTGCCCAGCTGGCTGAGTTCTGGATCCTATAGTTGTGCCAGTGGGGAGTCTTACTGGGGACCTGGAGAGCAAGGGAGCAACCAGCCCTGGACTGACTGTGGTCTCTGTGTGCTCTTAAGTTAAATTGCACTTTACTGTGTGTATTTGTTATCCTTTCTTCAAATATGCAATGCCCTCTCTGGTGTTAGTGGTGAGGATTGAGGCTCCTTGATTGCTGGGCCAGGCCATAGGTGACACATATTAATTGTTTGGCAGTGGTGGTATAGCCACATCAAATATTAATTGTTTGGCAGTGGTGGGATATCCACATCACATGTTAATTGGTTGGCAAATACTAATTGGCTTGTAGTGGTGTGGGTAGAGTGAATTCCTGTAGCTTGTGTAAAGTGAGCTTTGAAGGTGATGTTCATCGTGTTTCACTGTTGCAGTCATTACACTTGGATTATCCTGCTGGCAGGCTACCCACAGTCGGCCTGAATTCCAAAGTCCTGGTCTGGTATCTGTTGCTGTCACCTCTTCCCTGACGGCAGTGCGCCAGGGGTATATAAGATGCAGCCGATGCCATTTTCTCCAGTCTTTCTTGCCGCGCGGTGCCCGAAGCAAAAACAGTTCGCAAGTGCCGGTCGGCCGACTCCTGTGATTTTCAAAATTGAATTTCAGATCCGAAGTCTTCAATAAAGCTAAGTACCCCATTGGGGAAACTTTTTCTTGCTCCAGACCAATGTCAGTAAAAGTTAACAATTGTATTTCTTGTGGGAAGCAAATACCTCATAAGGATTTTCATTCTTACTGTATTCCTTTCCTAGGCCCTGACCACAACGTTGCTAGTTGTCAGTTTTGTGCTAGATTCAACCAACGCACTATTAAGCGTCGGTTCGACTTTGCTTTACATTACTTTGGCCGAAGGTTTAACTATATAATGCCGTCAGAACAACTGATGACCAGAGTTCATAAAAAGTGCAAGGACAAAGAAAAAGACAGGCATCCGAGGTCCAAAACTGATGACGAAGCCTCTTCTAGCCAGTTGCCGGTTCGCCAGTTTTCAGTGAGGCACTTTCACAGCCCCTGACACCCGCTGCCTAAGAGCCACAGGCCACCTCCGACTCCCACGTGGAGACAGCTAGGCCTCTGGAAACTCAAGGTATTGGGCCTATGGAAACAATTCCCTCAGATGGGTCCAGAGCCGCTGAGCAGGCATCGGCTTCTGAGGGTGTTTTCAGACCTACACAGCTTACTATCAAGACCACTTCAGCAGCTAAGGCAAAGTCTAAAACACCTTTAAAGACAAAGAAACAAGTACAGCATTCTCCTGGACAGTCATCCATGTCAAAGAAACAGATGTTCAAAATACTTTGATCAGGGGTTCCCATCCCCCTCCTGATTAAAGGCCTAGGCAAGACACTGACTATTGACTCCTCTGTCCAGGTTTCTATTTCTTCTGATTCCTCTTCAGAACAGGGATATTCTCTTCCTCCCTATGAGGACTCTGATGCTGAAGAATCTATCTCTTCAGCCTCTCCTCCTGAGGACTACTCTTTTGGGGAAACCCTGCACACTATGAGGGAGCATTTCCATTGGGATAGCCAGGATTATTCAGAATCCAAGAAAAGGCTCAGAGACTTTCTATTGCTGCCTCAGCACAGGCCTCTTGCTATCCCCTCTGTATTAGATATTGTTGATGTTTTTTCTGAATCCAGTATGACTCCTGATTCTTTCCCCCCTGCACCAGTTAAGCCAGATAGGTACTACAGGGTTCCAGATTCTCATAAATTTCTTTATAAAAACTCTGCTGCTGATCCTGAAACTATTTCTCAGGGTCCCAAAGGGGTCAAGGCTTCCACTGCAAAAAACCCTGTTCCCTCTGATAGGGATTCTAGAGCACTGGATAGATGGGGGAAGAAAGTTTACACCTCTGCTACTTTAGCTGTAAGGGCTTTAAATTGCCACTTTCACATGCTTAAATATCAACAATACCTAATGTCTTTGCTAAAACAGAAAATTCTTACAAGCCCTGAATGTTCTGAGAACAAGGAAATGCAGGATTTATTGCATGCAGCTGAACAAGTGGGAAAGCATACTTTGCAATGTGGTTTTGATTCATTAGAGACATCTTGCAGAGCCGCAGTTACAGGTTCTGTCATTTGAAGGCATGCTTGGTTAAAAGAACAGAGTTTACCTGATCATGTTAAAGCAAAATTATTGGATGCTCCATTACAGCATGATACTTTGTTTGGTGTTGGCAGAAGAGGTGTTAAAGAAAATGGAGGATAAAGCAAAATCAATGCAGACAGTAAAGGATTTCTTACAGGTTCAACCACCTAGATTCAGCAGGAACTGGCCTTCTAAAAATTGGTCCTTTCCAGTGTCAGACAGGCCCCAAAGAGGCAGATACAGATGCCTAAGAGGTAGATCTCAGCCCCAAGGCTCATACACACCTAAACAATGGGGTGCTTCAGCCCCCAAAGGCGGTGAAGACAAATCACAACCCTATAGGAAACAGTCCCAATGACTTTCCTCTACAAATACCAAGCACTTACCTTTCGGCAACACCCTTAGGGGGAAAACTAGCACTTTTCTCACAAAACTGGCACATGATCACCCAGGACAAATGGGTTCCGAATATTGTTTCTCAGGGTTACAGGTTCCACTTTCACACCCTACTAAGGTCAAAAAGTATGCCAGACCTGCCACAGAAGCACAAAATCAAATTTCTGCTCTCATGGACATGAGGGCTATTCAAAAAGTACCACAGCAAGAGCAGGGGCAAGGATTTTACTCAAGACTTTTCTTGGTACCCAGAAAGGACAAAGCCTGGAGACCAATACTGGACCTGTCTATATACTTTCCTGGATGTTCCAAAATTCAAAATGTTGACACTGCAGCAACTTTTACCCATGCTGGGCAGGAAGGCTTGGCTAGTTACTTTGGACCTCAAAGAGGCATACCTGCATGTCCCAATCAGACAATCTTGCAGAAGATACCTCAGATTCATAGCTGGCGCAATGCATTACCAATTCTCTGTACTGCCCTTTGGCTTATCTACTGCGCCCAGGGTCTTTACAAAATGCCTGGCACCAATAATTGCATTTTGCAGACAAAAAGGGATTCAGATATATCCCTACTTGGACGACTGCCGTATTCAAGCAGAGAGCAAGGACATTCTACTAAAGCATCTGGCATTTGTAAAAAGATTACTAATTTGCCTAGGGTACACAGTAAACAAAAATAAATCAAAACTAGTGCCCTGTCAAGAGATAATACTCCTGGGTGCAAGCTTAAATACAACTGCCCAGATCTCACGCCAGACAAGCAAAGACAACTGACTCATTACTTTCAAATGATGGCAACAAAGACCTAGCTACCTGCAAGAAAAATTCTGCAGGCTTTGGGCTTCATGGCATCCTGCATCCTGCTAATTCCATATGCAATACTGCATATGAGGAAGCTACAATGGTATCTAAAAAGTGTTTGGACTCAACATTGCCACAGCCTGGAAACAATAATAACTCTTATTCCCTGCCTGCAACAGGAGTTTCAATGGTGGGCACTGGCCTGTCACTACAAGGGACAGCCTTTCACTTTACCCACAGCCAGGCAGACACTAACAGATGCATCGGATTATGCCTGGGGGGCACACATGGCAGGAAAATGTATTCAGGGCACATGGCCCACGGACCAAATGCATCTTCATATCAATCAAAAAGAGATGCTAGCTGTACAGAATGCCCTGACAGCCTTCAAGGATCTACTACATCCAGGACAACTATTGCTAAAGACAGACAATACTACAGTTATGTGGTACATAAACAAGCAAGGGGGCACACATTCCTACCCCCTCTGCAGGCAAGCCATGACTTTGTGGAACACAGCACTGACCTATCAAGTACATCTGCAGGCACAATTCCTGCCAGGAAAGAAAAATACTCTGGCAGACGAACTAAGCAGAAACCTCATGGACCCTCATGAGTGGAAACTAGATCCACAGGTCTTCAGCATGATAACAAGGAAATGGGGATGCCCAGACATAGATCTCTTTGCCTTCCCTGACAACTGCCAACTACAGATTTTGCACAAGGATTTATCACTCTCAAGCATGGAAAGTGGATGCTCTATCATTCAGCTGGAAAACCCTAACAGTTTATGCCTTTCCACCACTGCCTCTCCTCCCCAAGGTACTCCTAAAAGTCAGACAAGAGAAGCCAAAAATGATTCTGATTGCCCCAGACTGGCCACACTAGCACTGGTACCCAATCCTAAAGAGCTTTTCTCAAGGACCTGCCTGGACTTTACCTCAAATTCCTTATCTTCTGACTCAGAAAAACAATCAGATCCTGCACAGCCAACTCAGAACCTTAAATCTCTGCATGGCAAATAATATAGCCACTCTGAACACACCTCTCTCTAAAGCTGTTATGGATGTCATTTTGGAAGCTAGGAGACCCAGCACCAGGAAATCTTATGCAGAAAAATGGAAGAGATTCTGTGCTTGGAACCAGGCAAAAGGACTTGAACCACTTGTTCCAAATATACCTCAGATTTTACAACACCTAACTGAGATGCTTGACAAAGGCCTATCCTTCTCAATTAAGATCCATGCCTCTGCCATTTCAGCTCATTACAATACAGAAGCTCCTATTTTCTCACATCCACTCCTAAGACAGTACCTCAGAGGGGAAAAAAACATAAGACCCCCAAGGAGAGCACCAATACCTACATGGGACCTCAACTTTGTCTTGGAAAAGCTCACACTGACTCCTGTTGAGCCAGCCAATACAGCTGATATAAAATTCTTATCATGGGATACTGCTCTGCTCCTAGCAATAACTTCAGCAAGAAGAGTCTCAGAGTTACAGGCATTAATGGCAGTGGAACCTTTTATCATTTTTTTATCCAGACAGGGTTTCTCTAAGGACAAACCCAACATTTATGCCAAAGGTAGTATCCAGTGTGGCTCTTAACCAAACCATTAATTTGCCAACATTTTATCCAAATCCCCAGAATAAAGGGGAGAGACTTCTGCACTCTTTGGACATACACAGGCACTACGTTTCTACTTGGACAAAACAAAAGCTTTCAGAAAAACTGAGCAACTGTTTGCGGCATATGCTGCAGGATCACAAGGAAAGGCTATTTCAAAGCAGACTATTTCAAAATGGATTGGACAATACATTCGTTTCTGCTATGCACAGCATGGCAAGTCAGTGCCTAAGAATATTAGGCCAATTTCTACCAGGGCAGCAGCCACTTCAGCAGCCTTTCTCAGAGGAGGACCAACCAAGGAAATTTTGGAGGCTGCAACTTGGAGTTCAGCCTCTCCGAATCCTATTTAGACCCAGCCGCCCTACCTCAGCTTTGGGATTCAACCCAAGTGTAATGACTGCAATAGTGAAACATGATGAACATAGTAAGTTGTGTACCTACCATAAATGTAGATGTTCGAGTGTATTCACTGTTGCAGTCCAGGTTACCCTCCCTCCATCCCCCTGTCTTTGCTGGGACTTATCTATACTTCTCTATCCTATACAACCTATGTGATGTATTTGCTTGTAGATAAAGGTATTGTTTTATTTTAGTGTATGTTTTTATCAGCAATTTGTATTGCCTACCTTCTCGGGGGCACCTGACATCTGGAGCAAGAAAAACTGAAGAAAATGACGTCAGCTGTATCTTGTATACCCCTGGTGCACTGACGTCAGGGAAGAGGCAACAGCAACTGACACTGGACCAGGACTTTGGAATTCAGGCCGACTGCGGGTAGCCTGCCAGCAGGATAACCCAAGTGTAATGACTGCAACAGTGAATACACTCGAACATCTACATTTATGGTAGGTACCCAACTGTACTTTTTGTACTTTAAAACAGCCATGCAGTGAGTTCAGGTCACAATTGTTTTATTTCTTTTGTTAGCTTAGTTAGTCAGGGTGAGCAAGCAGCATGTCAGCAGAGGAATATGGAAAGCTGACGAGGAGCCAGCTGGCGCAGATGTGCCAGATTAGGGGACTGGCGCATGTAAACCTGACTAAAGAAGACCGGATTGCAGCCTTGGTTACAGCTGCATTAGAAAATATTAACCAGGAGGACAATCAGACTTGCAGTGGAGCTATAATACCCTTGGAGAATGAACAGCTCAACCTTTCTGCAGAGGACTTAAAAATCCATCTGGAGCTAAAGAGACTTGAGTTGGAGGCCAGGCATTTGGAAATAGAAGCAGAGGAAAAGAAGAGACAGAGGAAGCATGTGAGAGAAATGGACAAAACAAACGGACTAGCCGCAGACTGAAACTTGAAAATTAACCACTTTAATAAAAGCGTGAACTTCTTCAAAACAGACAATATGCCCCACCTCACATGTCTTATAAACTTTTTAAACAGGATGTGATGTCATGAAGATCTCAATACTTTTTTATACAAAAATAAAAATAAAATGATGTGATATAATATGTAAATACAAATGTATATTTGATTTTTGAAAGAATTGTTTAAAGTTTATAAGACAAATGTGAGAGAAATGCTGACTCTTCGTCAGAGTCATGGAAGTAATGGGGAAGGGAGTAACTGGACCCCAGAAGCACAACAGGTCAGTAAATTTCTTCCGCAGTTTAAAGATGGGGATAATTTTGATAGTTTTCATTCATATGTTTGAGAGGGTATGCAAACAGTATAGTGTTGACCAAAGGCTCTGGGTACAGTTCTTGACCCCCTTACTCCATGGTAAAGCTGTAAATATATTGTCTAAAATGTCTGACGTTGCATGTTTTGATTATACTGCTGTAAAAAACTGTCTATTAGAGTTTTTTAAGCTAACACTTGAAACGTATAGGAAAAAGTTTTGTGAGCATAGACACAAGGCAGATGAAAGTGTGTGTGAATATGTTGAACTGAGCATTTATTTCCATAGGTGGGCGAGTAGATGTCAGGTCACCACTTTTGAAGGGCTGGCAGACCTTTTGGTGATGGAACAAGCCCTTATCACTTTGCCTGAGGACATGAGGATCTAGTTAGCTGATAGACAATGTTCTACTTCAGATGATTTGGGGAAGAGAGACCTATACCTGGCAAGCAGGGCAGCCCTGCACAGGAAGGGGACCCCCAGTACTGCTCATAGGTCTAAAGGAACCCATGGTGGGCAGCACAGACTGTCTCAACAAAATCTGGCAGTAGCAGGGGAAGCCACTAGTCCAGCTACATGTCCAGGAGCTAGGGTTAAATGTTTTGAATGCAACCAGTGGGGCCATGTGGCATGCAAGTATCCATGGAGGCAAGGTGGGGAACAAAAGGTGAGGGAGACAGTAAGTGGGAAAGACAAAATGCCAGTAGTAGGTTGTCTTGAGACAACAGGGGTTCAAAACTAGTATCCTGCAGATGTCCTGAGAGGGAAGGATTTGGATGAGGCAGTACCATGTGCTTATGCAGTTACATACAGTCAGGCTAGGAGACAAGCATGTGGGTCTGGTAGCCTGGGGGAGACCCAGACAGACTGCATACTTGCAGGTAGGACTGGTGAGGTGGTGACTTC
The DNA here is from genome assembly GCF_019279795.1 of Protopterus annectens. Lineage (NCBI taxonomy): Eukaryota > Metazoa > Chordata > Ceratodontiformes > Protopteridae > Protopterus > Protopterus annectens. The sequence goes on along the minus strand of NC_056743.1, from coordinate 1,840,153,981 downwards.
AGGGAGGGAGCTACTATATAGGAGTGAGACTGAAGGTGAGCCACAGCTGCTTGGGGGTACTGCTGGTCCCTTGCAGAGTTTCTGCAAAGGTAGAGGTGAGTAGTAGTACCCAGGCTAACAGTGAGGCACCACTGTTAGAGGATGTCAGACTTCCTGTGGAAGGGGAGCTGGAAAGGGTTACAAGGAGAGAGTTGAGACAGGCTCAGCTCTCAGACCCTACACTGCAAGGCCTGAGGCAGGTAGCTAAGGAGGCACCCAATTCCCAAGGGAAGGGGAATCTGTATACTGGGACAAAGAGTTACTATGGAGAGAATGGGCCCCTGAGGGAGGGCTAGAAGGTGAGAGAGTACAGCACTTGGTAGAGCCTAGCGCCCACCGTCTGGCACTTCTAGCCATAGCCCATGATATTCCCTTTGCAGAGCATATCGGCATAAAACGTACAAAGAGGCATATTATGCAGAACTTCTGTTGGTCTGGAATTTCCAGAGATGTAACAGGATACTGCAGGACCTGTGAGAAGTGCCAGAAGGCAGGCAAGGCAGGAGACAAGGTGAGAGCTCCTTTGATGCCTTTGCCTGTGATTGAGGAGTCAGTGATTGAGGAGCCATTTCAGAGAGTAACTATGGATATTGTGGGTCCTCTGAGTACCCCAAGTTCCACAGGGAAAAAGTATATCCTAGTGGTAGTGGATTATGCTACACGATACCCTGAGGCAGTGGCTTTGTCCTCCATTGAGGCACAGAAGGTGGCAAACGCTTTGTTAGAGATTTTCAGCAGGATAGGTTTCCCAAAAGAAATACTGACAGAGTTGCCAATTTCATGTCAGACTTGCTGGGTTATATGTGGAAGTCCTGTTGGGTGAAGCACATGAAGACCACACCCTACCATCCCCAGACTAATGGTCTCGTTGAGAGGTTAAACTCTACAATCAAGTCCATGCTACGGGCATTTGCAGATCAGTTTAAGACAAATATTTGCCCCATCTGTTGTTTACTTACCGAGACGTTCCCCAGGAATCCACAGGTTTTTTACCCTTTGAATTGCTGTATCGGCATAGGGTGAGGAAACCTCTAGATTTAATTTGAGATGAGTGGGAAGGTGTGTGCGAGTCTCACAAGGAGTCTGTTATGTCATACATCCTAAACCTCAGGACAGGGCTCAGGGAACTCATGCGCTTGGCCCAGGAGTACCTGGCAGAAACCCAACAACAGGAAAAGGTGTGGTATGGCAGGAATGCTCAAGCTAGAGAGTATGCTGTGGGGCAGCAGGTAATGGTTCTCATTCCTGTCAGACACAACAAACTGCAAGCAGCTTGGGGAGATACCCTACCAGATTGTAAGAAAGGTAAGTGATGTTAACTACATGGTGGAACTGCTAGGCAAAAGGCAGGGGCACAAATTGTACCATGTTAACATAATGAAACCTTACAATAGTAGGGAGGCCCTTCTGCTGAGCATTTGTAGTGAATTGCAGGAGAAGTCTGAGGGAGATCTGGGGACTGATCTCTTCAGTGAGGAATGCAGCATGCACGTGATTACATTTCTACTTGTTATGGCATAAAACTGCATATACTTTCCTTTTGCCTTAATCTCTACCATGCATGCTTGATGTTCCATACAGATGCTGAAGTCTGTACACAATGTCATGTTGATTTTGACATGATGTGAATAGAAAGAGCAATTGAAAGAGCAATTCAGAGACATTAATGAGCTCTGCCCTCATCTGCTTAATCATCATGCTCAGAGGCTCAAACTAGTAAAATATAAAACACTGCAACTACAGAAGGCATAATCATGCTATGAAAGAAATTGTAGAGCTACGGTTACAGAAGACACTGAACTTACTAGAGTTAATTGCTACTAGATAAAGCAATATTAATACATATAAACAAAAAAAAATCCAAGGCTGAAGCAAAGTGCAAATCAGAAAAGAACAAAAAAAAAAAGTACTTCAATGCACTAGGAACATGAATAAGCAAATGAAAAAATATGTTAGCGTAGTTACTTTTAATATCTGCTTTCAAAAAGACTTCATCAGAACACAACCAAATCAGTGAAACACACTAAATTTATACATCTAAAATTAATGTGATAAACAATAAAAAAACTCTCCTTTTAATAACACCAATAAAACAATTAAAGTTGCCTAAAATTAACAATTAATAGTAGGTCACTTTAATTGCCTATCTGTCAGAAAACATGTTTATCTGTTTGTTTAAGCCTGTGGAAGCTTCAGCTTTTAATTTTATTTCCCAAAACAACTCTGTTTTTTTTCTGCTTGTTTTTTAAAGTCTCCTCCTCTCTTAATAGCCAAAACCTGTCCTAATATTGCAAAATAAAATTTCTTGTATTTAGGACACACCATAGTGTGTTTGTACAAAGCATTACTGTTGTCCTTGATCTTAATTGCATACACATGCTTAATCCTATAACAGACATCTGGTGGACATGCCTACATAAAAACAATCACACCCTGAACAAATTCCAGTGTAAACCACACCCACAGATCCAGTTAAACTTGCCATTAGGTTGAATTGTACATGCTATATGAGGTATATAAAGAAGGACCATCCAAAACTGGATCTTAATTAACAAGCCTTCATCTGTCAGTATATGTGGTACATTACCTGACTCCCTCAGTGATCACCTACTCACAGTCATACTAAGACAGCACACAAAACCCCATCCTACATTCTATCCATAGTTCCAAAAATGTCCTACCAGACCAATTTATCAACACCTTAAAAAAATAAATTGGTCACCTCTTTAAACTCTACCATTGGATAAAGCCGCGGAATACTTTAATACTACCTTCTTAGGTATCCTTAATCTTATGGTGCCACAGTGTATAATTCATACTGACACCAACTCATCCCCCTGAATCTCAAAGGGCACAAGATCCCTACTCAAACAATGAGACACATCTTGGGCCAGACTGGCATACCAACAAAACAAGTACAATTTTATTTGATTTATTTTTATTTTATTTGTAGTTGGTTTACCAGGATAGTCCATTGGGCCAATAAGAACCCATTTTCAATGGAGTCCTGGGGAGAAAAGCTCCAAAACAAAGGTTTCAAAAAAAAGATTACAGCAGTTTACAATTTCAATAATTTGTAGGTTAAAAACAGAGCTTAAAACAGTAGTAAAGAAAAAGATTATAGCAGTTTACAATTTCAGTCATTTGTGGGTTCAAGACAAAACAAAGATTAAGCATTTAGTGCAATTTTTAGGTTTCATTTTGTAGAAAACTAAGGTTTAAGCAGGTGCAATGAAAAAAAAAATTTAGGTTAAAGAGTTATAAATTTTGTAAAAAAAAAAAAAAGCATTGCTGTGGTAGATATATAGTTTTTTGAGTGAAATAGTGTGATAAGAAAATTATAACATGAAATTGTAGTTGGCCAATTATTTGGTGTCTGGTAATACATGATAAAGTAGCCTGTAGGAAGTGGAGAATAGGCTATGAGGGGTGGGAGCAGGAGCATTCCCTAGAGGATGTTAGATGTGAGTGCAGTGATTTTTTTTAAAAGCAGAGTGGTTTGGTGATGATACAAATGGAGGGAGGAAGGGAGTTCTATAGTCGTGCCAGGGCAAAGGACAGGAGGTTTTGTCCTGGAGAGTGTAGGGGTTTGTACAGTTCTATTAGGTTTTGGTTATTAGATCTTAGGAGTCTTTGTGGTAGGTGCATTTTAAAGGTAGAGCTGAGAGAGGGACAGAGGGAGGGAAGAACAATGAGTTTGTGAGCAAAAGTGAGATGAGTATAGAAGAGATAGTTGGGAAGCTCTGGCCAGTTAAGTTTGTGAAGGGATACACAGTGATGGGAAGATGATTTGTGGCTAGTGGCAAATTTGGCAATTTTATTATAACAAGAGGACAGTTTTGTTTTGAGAGTTGATTGTAAGTTTGTTAGGAGAGGGGCACCGTAAAGGAGGGAAGGGATGAGAAATGTATTAGCGAGAGTGAGCTTAGTAGATGTAGTGAGGAATCGATTGTGTCGGTAGAGCATGCCAAGTTTTTGGTGGGTTTCTTAAGTTTAGTTGTAGGTGGCTATTGAATTTAAGCTGGTCATCAATGTGGACTCCTAGTAGTTTGGTTTCAGATACCAGTTCAAGAGGTGTGTTATTCTGGCTAGTGATGGAGAATAGTTTTCTATCAATGGTGCTGGTTTTTGACAGGGTAAATACCATAAGTTTGGTTTTTGATGCATTGAGTGCTAGATGATTGTCCTTCATCCACTGTTCTGTGGTAGAGAAGGTGTCTTGAGTTAGTTTTAAGAGAGCGGGGATGGATGTGGCTACACATATAATTGTAGAATCGTCTGCATATTGAATAAGTTTAGCATGAGGAATTGAGTGAAAGAAATCATTTATGAATATATTGAAGAGGAGAGGACCCAAAATGGAACCTTGGGGGACACCAGTGGGTGTTGAGGAAAGAAGAGATGGCTTTTTTCCATTTAACAGCTTGTTGCCTATTGGAGAGATAGCTGGTGAACCAGTTGGGAGTGGAAGAGGATAGGTTTAGGTTAGATAGTTTACTTAGGAGAAAGTTATGAGAGATGGTAACAAAGGCCTTAGAGAGGTCAAGAAAGAGGGTAGATACAGTAGAGCCAGAATCTCTGGCTTTATTTACAGTTTCCAGGAAGGAAAGAAGGGCAGTCATGGTGCTGTGGCTGAGTCTAAATCCATGTTGTGTGGAAGTTAGTAGGTTATCTAAGAGATAGGGAAGGAGTTGAAGATGGAAACATTTCTCTAGAAGTTTTGATATAGGAGAGAGGATGGTGATGGGATGAGTTAGTAATATTGTTATTATTGCCTCCATTGTGCAGGGGAATAATGAAAGCCCTTTTCCAGACTTCGGGTACAAGCCCTTCTTGGATAGAGTGATTGATTAAAATACTGATGGGGAAGGCAATGGCTTCACAGCAGCTATGCTGAGGAAGGATGAGGAATGTTATCTGGGGCATTGGTGCATGGTTTTAGCTTTTGCAGGAGTTTTCTTATGGTTGAAGTAGGAATGAGTTTTAGGGCAAAAGGTAGGAGTTGAGAGACTGGAGATGAAGAGGGTGACAAAAGGGTGAATGCAGAAGTAGGGGTGAGGTGTTATTAGAGAAGGATGAGGTTAGTTTGGAAATAGAGTCTTTGAGTTGAATTGGGTAGCTAGGTCTATATCTAGTGCATTTGGGTCTGGGCTTGTGTTTTCTGCTGAGCCAGGTTTTAGGAGGGTAGTGATGCCTTTCCAGAATTTTTGAGGATTAGTTTTGTGATTGTTTTGGAGTAAGGAGAAGTAATTCTGTCGATCTGCTGTGATAAGCTTTTTAAAGGTATTGCGAAGTGTTTTGAATTCATTAAGGGTGATAGGAGTTTTGTTTCTTTGGTAACGTGCCCAGGTTTTGTCTCTAAGTCGCATGGCAGTTAGTGTGTTTTTTGTTAGCCAGGGGGTGGTGTTGTTTCTTATTCTTTTGCTTTTTATGGGGGCAAAACTATGCAGCAGTTTTAGGAAAGTTATATTGAAGTGGGCAACAGCATTGTCCAAGGGTAGGGTTTTTAGGGGGTTCCAATTTATTGATTTTAGGGTGTCTGAGAAGGTTATTGGGTTGAAGTTTTTAAGGTAGCGAGTGTTGATGTAATTATGAGTTACTTGTAAAGGAGATGGAAGACGTCTGGTGAAAATGGGAAGGTGGTCACTGAGGGAATCAGGAAGAGTTCCACTATCAGTGTAGTAGTGAGGGTGAGAGACTAAGATCCAGTCTAGGGTACTGCCACTGGAGAAGTCTTTAGAGGGCCTGGTAGTGAGGTTGATGAGCTGAGAGTACTTATATAGGTTGATGTTTAGGGGGTGTGTAGGAGGATTGAATGGAAGACCAATTAATATTTGTGTCTCCCATGATAATAGTTTCATTACTGATATTGGTAGAGAGCCAGGATAGGATATCCTCAAGTACTGAGGTATTGTCTCCAGGGGGGATATTAAGTGAGGCTATGCAAATGTGTTTGTGTTTATTTAATTGAAAGAGAGCTAGTACTAATTCTGCATTGGAAAAGTGAGGAATGGGTTTGTTATAGGGAATAATGGATAGGGTGGATGAGTAGAGAAGAGCTACCCCACCACCCATTTTGCGGCTCCTGTCTTTTCTAATGATAGAGTAGTTTGGTGGTACTATTTCAGTATCTTTTATATGAGGTTTTAACCAGGTTTTGGAAATAGCTAAGATGTCAGGTTTGTTGTGGAGAAGCCAGGCATGAGATTGGTGACTTTGTTAGCTATGCTTTGAGCATTAATAGAAGCTAGTACGATGGATTTAGATGTAGGGGAAGTGGTATTTGGGCTTGGGTTAGGGTGTATATCTCTGGATAGAAGCATGGATGTTAAATGTTGGATTAAGCTGATGAGGTGTTTGGGTTGCTTTGTTTGAATGTTGTATATCAGGGTTGTGTGGATATTGGAGGTTAGAGAGTTTATAGATAAAGGTGAGTTTGTAGTGAAAAAATAGATGGGTGTTAATGGGATACAGTCCAGGCGAAATTGAGACAAACGAGTGTAAGTGAGTTGAAGGGAATGAGCTGGTTGTGTGTAGTAATGGTGTGTGATTTGTGGAGTTTGGCTGGGTAAGGTAGTGGATATAAGTAAGGTACAAAAGTAGTAGTAGTTGGATTGATAATGATATCAGTTTTGTAAGCATGTGGAGGCTTTGATTAGGTAGAATATGTAGTGTAGGGAGAAGGGTTAGACTTAGATATTGTGCTGTTAGAATGAAGGGAGGTGTGTTGAGGTGGATTATAGGGGGAGGGGATGGAAGAAGGTGGTGAAAGGGTAATAGGTAGAGAGGAAGTAGGAGTGACTAGGTGAGTATAAGTGTAGATGCTCTGGGAGTGGGTGGAATTTGGGGGTAGGGTAGGGGAGGGGAGTGAGCCCGCAGGGCAAACGGAGCGGGTAGAGCAGAAGAAGGAAGAGAGCGGGTAGAGCAGAAGGAAGATTCTGCATAGACAATCAGTGTATAGCAGATTTCCTGAGGCACTCTTGGTTAAGATAAAGGGACAGTTCAGAGCTTAAGTAAGGACCGAGAATGATAGAGAGGAAGAAATGCATGGTGGAATGTGACAGAGTGGTAAGGTTGGTATGGATAGAGACAGGTGTATGAGTAGGGGACAGAGAGACTGACAGGCAGTGGTGAGTTAACAGAATGTAAGGACTAGAGCAAAGAACAGATACTGAAGCAGTAGAAGAAAATCAATTAGGCTAATTTCAGTGATAAGTTGGAATAGAATAGGGGCTAGAAAGGTGTCTGTGGTCAGTAGCTATGGAGGGGTAACTACAGAGAGAACTTGAAAGGTGTCTATGGACAGTAGTAGTGAAAAGAAAAAAAGAAAAAACGAGAGAGGTCAGGAATAACACTCTGGGGACTACAGAAATTAAAAGAAATTGAGGTCAGTAGTTGATCCAGAGAGAAAGAAAAGAGGAGATTATGGCTGGAGTAAGGGTGCCATCTAGTGGTCAGTTCAGGTATTGCAGGCTGGTTTGAGAGGGAGTAAGATGGTAGTCTGCAAGAGCTGTGAGTGAAAAGACAAGTGGGTATCTGTGCAGGTAGGAGGAGTGAGGTAGTGAAATTACAGAAGGGGGAGTAGAGGCTGCTGACTGTGCTAGCTCAGGACTGGCTTTATTTCTTAACGTTAGTGGTACAATGAAAAAAAAGTATTTCGTGAAAGAGTTATTCAGCAGACATACTTTACTGGTTTCCTTGAAAGAGGGAATGCAGGGTTGTTCTACTATGTGGTGACCCGCCGATATTTGGAGAGGGTTCTTTAGTTTTTTGCTGACTAGCACTGGAAGCACAGGATGATAAGAGTAATTTACTGGTTTCCTTGAATGAGGGAATGCAGGGTTGTTCTACAATATGGCAAATTGACAATACTAATTGACAATACTTCCTAAAGCTCAAAATTAAATACATAATGACAAAAAAGTTATTATATCCAGCTACAAAAAACTCATTACAATAATCCACACAAATTCTGGTCCGCAATCAACCATATTCTCCAGCCAGGCAAAATCACCTCCCCAAACCCTAACATTGAAGGTGATAACAATGATATTGCCACCCAGTTTAACGATTATTTCACCTCCTCCATCCAAACATTATTCAACAATTTCCCCACTATTACTACAAATGCCCCCAAAATACAAAACTGTCACCGTAAGACCGATGCCCAATTTTCTCTTAAACCAGTTCCAACGGACCTAATTCATAAACACCTTGCCAAATTGAAACCCACCGCTCTCGCTACTGATAAACTCTCCGCTGATTACCTTAAGATTTCAGCCTCTGTCATCACCTTCCCTGTTTCCATACTCATCAAGAGATCCATAGGTGAACACACTGTCCCCTCTCTCTGTAAAATTTCTTACGTCGTCCCCCTACACAAAGGTGGTTCCTCAACATACCTTAGTAATTATTGCCCCATAACTATACTATCTCCCCTATCACAAATCTTAGAAAAATGTCTACACACCCAACTACTGAATCATCTTCTTCAATATATAACCTGCTAGCAAATTCCTAACATGGATTTCGGCCAAACCGTAGTAGCACCTCTGCCCTTATATCCTTTACTGACCATGTCAACCAACAAAGAAATCTCAGTAACTTAGTATCTGTTGTCTTCCTAGATCTGTCAAAGGCATTTGACATGTTATCCCACTGCAAATTACTGTCAACTCTCTCTGAGCTCAATCTGAATAATTCCTCTCTACTGTGGTTTAAAAATGATCTGTCCCTCCAGCAAGAAGCTGTTCAATAGCATAACTCCCTCTCCCCTCTTCTCCCAGTGGGGCAAAGTGTTCTGCAAGGATACATTCTTGGTCCCTTACTATTTTCCATCTTTACCAATAACCTCCCCTCAGCAACACAAAGCAAATGTAGTACAGTATGCCGATGGCATCACCCTTATTTGCTCAGCCCCCTCTCTACAATTACTCCAAGTTAGAACCCAGGAAGCCTCCACTACTATAGAAAAATGGCTAAATTTCTCCCAACTCATACTAAACTCATCTAAGATCCAACTCATGATCTTCCACCCATCCAAAACTTTCACCCCTACCTCGCCATTCTCAATAACATCCTCCAACAATACCTTTATCATACCAGTAACTCAAGCCAAACAACTAGTTGTAACTATTGACAAAAACCTAAAATTCAGTAAACATATAGCACTAACAACTGCCAAAGTGCATAAAAAACTAGGTTAACTCTACCACTGCAAGAGCTTCCTCACACAGGAATCCCGAATCACTATTTCTCATACCCATCTACTCTCCACCTTACTATACACTTCCTCAGTTCTAACTAACCTAAACAAATCTGACCTTCTGAAACTGATCTGCTACAATAAAATCTCAAAATGTGCAACCAGTGCTAAGTTTCATTCTCACCATTGCCTTTCCCTAAGACAACTAGGATGGTTAAAATATCCTAACCTACTAAAATACAATTGACTTCTCCTGACCCATCCGCCAAATAAAATACCTGCCCTCTCTGGTCTGCTCCCCTTCCATAATACTGTGTGTTAGCTAAGATCTTCTAATACCACCCTACTGACTGTTACCAATTGTTTACATAGCTCAGGCCAATCTCTTTATTCCTATGCTGTTGCTAAGGCCGGGAACTCTTTACCCCCTGACATTAAATATTTAAATAGTAAACATACTTTCAAATCCCTACTAAAAGATCTCCTATTCAAAACTTGGATATGTTCCTGTGCAGAACCAGACTCCTTTCCTCTTTTCCTGACTATCATCATCCCTAGATCACAGGTATGCTGTATAGTTTCACTTAATGCATAGTACTGTGAACCAGGTGTTACCTTTATAGTTATGATTTCTAGTTTTTGACCCTGTTTGTCTATGGAAACTTCTTTTTGAATTTATGTTAAAGCAGTTATATATTTGTTGTATACTATCTTGTTTAATTGTTTCTCAATATTCTAACCACTGTATGCTGCATCATTTGTAAAACTCTGATTTTACTCCTTTTATATGTTCTGTGCTTTTTGTACAAAATAGCTATGTTTATATAATTGTTTGCTTTGTATATGGAGCTTTTCTTCCCAGGCCTCCACTGAAAACAGTCATCTTGTGTCCAGTCGGACTAACCCAGTAAATGAATGGAAAATAAAAATAAAAATAATAAAATAAATAAAATGAATCTGCAAACTGAACAATTGTAACATTTGTAAGTTTCTTTACCCTTGTCTGTGCCATATTGTGTTAGATTACAATCATTTTTTTCCAAGTATTTCAAGCACACGTCTTTTTTATACACAAAGGACGCTGACCTAAAACCTCAACTAAATCTTTATTAATAAGTTTCCAGTTATCCTCTATTAAATGCCTAATACCCCAGGTATCCACTGACATACCCAGGGTATATGTGGGAAGAGGTACAACATCAGTTATAATTGGAATGGTCCTCATGAAGTCTTACCCCTTTACCATGATTGTTTTTATTCTCAAACCCCATCGAGAAGGATAGGCTTAAAAGTGGCATACCATTTAACAAGTACCTCCTGTGCTGTCTTAGTCAAATCTGTAGAATTGTAGCCCCTTTCTATAAATAACTCCATTATAATTGTAATTTCCTGTTCAAAAACTTTGTCATCACTAATCATCCATGAAGCCCTAATAAATTGACCTCTAGGAATATTCCTTTTAATTTGATAAGGATAGTTACTTGCAAAATGAAGATAGCTATTAGAAAATGAGTCCTTCCTATGTATCCCACTTTAAAACATCTGTGTATGTTCATTCCTTGCAAGTTTAGCATCTAAGAAAGACACCTCCTTTCCAAATTCTCCTGTAGTGAATCTAAGGAATGTAGAAGTATCAATTAAACTAGCCACAAAACTTGCTATGTCCACTTTACCTTCTAATATAAAAAATGTCATTAACAAATCTTTTTTAAAAGAACAATCTTACCAAAAAATATAGTGTCAGGAAGTACTCCTTAAATTCACTACAGGAGAATTTGGACAGGAAGTGTCCTTCTTAGATGTTAAACTTGCATACTCGGACATTTCAAAGTGAGATACATAGCAAGGACACCTTTTCTAATTGCTATCTTCATTTTGAAAACAACCATCCTTATCAAATGAAAAGGAATATGCCTAGAGGCCAATTTAGTAAGGCCTCATGGATGAATAGTGATGATAAAGTTTTTGAAGGAAATTCAATTTATAATGGAGTTATTTATAGATAGAGGATACAGTTCTACAGATTTGAATAAGACAGCACAGGAGATACTTGATAAAAGCTATACCACTTTTAAGCCTATCCTTCTTGGTGGGTTTGAGAATAAAAATGACCATGGTAAAGGGGTACGACTTCATGAGGACAATGCCAATTATAACTGTAATGTTATACCTCTCCCCCGTTGTACCCTGGGTATGTCAGTGGACACCTGGGGTATTAGACATTTAATAGAGGATAACTGGAAAATTATTAAGGGGAATAAAGATTTAGTTGAAGTTTTGGGTCAACACCCTTTGTTTGTGTATAAAAAAGATGTGTGCTTGAAATACTTGTTGGAAAAAGATGATTGTAAGCTAACACAATCTGGCACAGACAAGGGTAAAGAAACTTACAAATGTTACAGTCGTTCAGTTTGCAGATTTATTTTGGATGGTCCTCCTTTATATACCCCATACAATTCAACCTAATGGCAAGTTTAACTGTGGATCTGTGGGTGTGGTTTACATTGGAATTTGTTCAGGGTGTGATTGTTTTTATGTAGGCATGGCCACCAGACGTCTTTGTGATAGGATTAAGGAGCATGTGTATGCAATTAAGATCAAGGACAACAGTAATGGCTTTGTACAAACACACTATGGTGTGTCCTAAATACAAGAAGTTTTATTTTGCAGTATTAGGGCAGGTTCTGACTAATAAGAGGGGAGGAGACTTTAAAAACCAAGTAGAAAAAAAGAGAGTTTTTTGGGAAATAAAATTAAAAGCTGATGTTTCCCCAGTCTTAAACCAACCGATAAACATAAAGTGTTTTTAGGAAGACAGGAAATTAAAGTGACCTGCTATTAACTGTTAATCTTAGGCAAGTTTAATTGCTTTTGCTTATTCATGCTGCTAGTGCCTTGAAGTGTTTTTTTTTTTTTTTGTCAATATTCCTACTTGCTCAAGCTATGTGCAATATCGTTCCTGCTAATAGCAATCATGTTATAGTGGAGGTGTAAGCTTAAATCTGCTAGGGATTTTTGGCACACAAGTTATAAGAGTAATAAGTTATAAGAGGACAAGTTGAGGTGTAAAAGTGGGTGTGTACAGATGAGAGGAAGAGAAAGTACAAGAGATATAGGACTAGTAAAAATGGTACTTAAAAGAAATAGTGGAGTGAGGAATTATAGTAGGAGTGAATGTAGAGTGAATGATCTAGTGGAAGACAAAAAAACTAGGTTATAGGATGAGAAGGCTGAGTACAGTTACAGATCTAGGTAGAGTTGAGGTGATTGTCAACAGCCATTTTGAAGGAAACAGCGCTTTGGGTGGAGCAAATGGTCAGGGGAAGGCTGTTCCATGATTTAGCTATTATCCAGGAGTATAATAGTTGGCCAGCAGGTAATTTGGATTTATGAACTTGCAGTAGATGCTGGTTTTCTGATTGTAGAGGCCTAATGGGATTATATTAGGAAAACTGGGAATTTGGGACAGGGCAATCTTAAGGTTTAGTGAGAATTTTATGTGTGGTAGTTAGTTGGAGATAAGTGAGGTACTGGGGAAGTTCAGGCCAATTTAGGAGTTTTAGGGGTATGCAGTGGTAAGTGGAAAGACTAGTGTTTTTTGCAAATTCGGCTGTTTTGTTTTAGCATATTTTTAATTTTATTCTGATTGAGGATTAGAGGTTGGTTAGCAATGGGGCACCATAGACAAGTGAAGATAAGAGGTAGGTGGAAGCAAGTACTTGTTTTGTATGTTGAGAAAGGAATAGATTATGTCTGTAAAGAAGGCCTAGTTTTTGTGTGAGACTTACTGATGTTATTTTGTATATGTAGATCAAATTTTAAGTTTTCATTAATTATGACTCACAGTAGTTCAGGTTCATAGGTTCATAGGTTCATACTAGGCTATCTGCCCTAGGGCATTTATAAGCCTAGCCAGAGTATGTTTGGCTTTCACCACCCATTTCAAATTAATTTTGCTATGCCCTTTTTCGAGGTTAGTATACTGTGCCTCTGTCTAACAGTGACACAGAAGTGATACCTGGGGTAAACCTACGATCTCCCATCCACTCATCAAGATTCCTCTTGAAAAGAGTCAATGAGGGACTCTGCCTAACCTGGACTGGGATTTTATTCCAGAGTGAAGGGAGCCTCTGGGTTATGAATCTGTCCCTCCAGCATGTCCTATTTATTTCAGTGCTGAGGTTCAAGTCTCTCGAGCGCGTAGCTCGATGGGATTTGGATTTTTTGAGGTGCAGCATGTCTCTTAATTCCGGGTTGGACATGGCTTTATACGTCAGGAACAGATCGCCTCTGAGCAGGTGGTATACCACTGAGTAGAGCTGGAGTTTCTTTAACCGGGTAGCATATGGCATCTGTTTGAGCCCTTTGATCTTCTTGGTGAGGTACTTTTGGGGTCTAGTTGCTGCAGGTGTCTGGTAAGGTACATCCCAAAAGAGGCATTGTACTCGATTATGGGCCTGATGAGGGATGAGTAAAGAGGCATGATGACCTCCCCTGATCTAGATGTGAATCCCTTCATGATTAGGTGGGCTATATAAAATGTTTTTCTAACCACTTTGGCCACGTGGTTGTCAAATGAGAGATTGCAATCAACTTGGGTCCCCAGGTCCCTAATTACTTCTTCTGTACTTAATGGAATACCACCTATGTGGTAATTTGTGGGCACTTTGTTTTTCCCAAAGGGGATGACTATACACTTTTTGGCGTTTAGCTTGAGGCCATGGCTCTGGCACCAGTTGTCTGTTTCTATGAGGCCCTTTTGGAGGATGCTTGTGTCGGCTGGAGAGTTTGCAGTCATCTGCGAACTTGGTCAGCCACAGTCCTTCCGTGTTGGCCTGTACCTCCGAGAAATATATACCGAACAAGAGAGGTCCCAGGACTGAGCCTTGTGGGATGCCACTTGTAATTGGTTTGGAGTCTGACATGGCTCCAGCAATTCTAACCATGTGGGTTCTGTCCTTGAGCCAGTTTGCAACCCATCTAGTGACATAGGGGTTTATATTTAAGCTGGTGAGCTTATCTATAATGCCCGAGTGGGGTATTGTATTGAAGACTTTTGCGAGGTCCAGGTAGGCTGTGTGGACCACCTTCCCCTCGTCAATGGCCTTGGTGACTGTTTCAAAGAAGTCGACCAGGTTTAAGAGGCAGAATCTGCCCTTAACAAAGCCGAACTGGGTAGGATCCAGTGTCTGTAGGTGCCCAATATCTTTATTTATGAGGTCCATGATGATCCTTTCCATAGCTTTGCAGACCAAGCTAGTCAGGCTTATGGGGCGATAGTTTCCAGGGTCCGTTGAGGCACCACCTTTGTGGAGAGGGACCACTGTTGCTGTACGCCACTCTTTGGGTACATATCCTGTAGTAAGGCTGAGATTGAACAGTAGTTTTAAGTTTGGGATTAGCTCTTCTTGGAGTTCATGTAGGACGCAGCCCGGGACACCGTCTGGTCCCATTGATGCTGTGTTTTTTGCTTTGGATAGGGCGGCTCTTACCTGAGCATCTGAGATGTCGGGGGGGGCAGCACTCTGCTGGGATAGATATTTGCCCTTTTGGTGGGGAGAGTTTGCGCTGAACCTGTCAGCTAGGATGTTGGCAATGTCTGTGGGTTCGTTTTTTTTTTTGTCATTTTGGACTAATTCTGAGCATATCTGGGAATTCCCACCCAGGTTCCTAACATAACTAAAGAAAGCCTTGTGATTATTCTTAGTGTCCTGTGCAATTTTTCTCTCGAAGCTGGCCTTAGACGATTTTATGAGTGCCCATAGTTTTTTGCTAATACTGATCAGAGATGCCTTCCCTTTTTGGGATTTTGCTCTATCATGTAGTAGCTTCCTCCTTCTATTGTATAGTTTGTTTATGGCTGGGGTCCACCAGACAGGACGTCTGCCTTTGGAGGATTGGGTCTTGGTTTTATTTGGGATTGCATGATTCATGCATTCCTGAAGGTGTTCATAGAATGCATTTATAAAGGATTCTGCGGTCTGGGCTGTATTTTCCACAAGCCCGGGGGCTTTGAAGGATTCCACCTCAGTTTTGAGGAGTGTGAAATTTGCTTTAGAGAAGTTTTTCACTGTGGTTTTCTGGGCAGGGGGTGGGGTTGGGATGTGAATATCCAGAGATTAGTTTATGGTCTGATCTTACCAGTGAGGGATGCACTTCTGGTCTGGAGCATAGAGTCCCCATGTTGGTGATGATCAGGTCCAGTATGTTTTCCCCTCTTGTGGGAGTGGTAACAAGTTGTTCCATAGCATTTGAGTTTATGAATTCTAGGAACCTTTGGCTAAGGTGTTGGAGCTAGAGTAATGCTCCCAGTCTATGTTTGAGTAGTTGAAGTCACCCAATATAATGGTGTTTGGAGAGACCTTCATATTTTCCAGTGTTCTCAGGAAGGCTGAGTGGGGTTCCTGGGTTTGGGAGGGTGGTCTGTAGCAGGCTATAAACTGGAAGGCAGTTTTACCCACTGTTAGTTGCACATGGATAGTCTCTGATGCTTCGTGCTGTGCCACCAACCTGGAGGTGTGGGTATCTTTGATGAATATTGATACTCCCCCTCCTTTTGTGGTTCGGTCCAAGTTTTGGGGCTGAAAAGCATGGTATGAGGTATAACCTGGTAGTGCTGGGGTGCTCTCGGGAGCCCAGAACCAGGTTTCTGTTACTGCACAGATATCGATGTTCTCCATGCTAAGGAGAGTTTCAAGTGCGTGCATCTTGAGGTTTAGACTTCTAGCATTGAGTAGCATTACTCTTAGTTTCTTATCCCTTGTGATACCTATGGAGGTGGGTTTGTCTTTTGAGCCTTGCCTAAAAAAGGCACTATGTAGGGTAGCAAAAGCCTTTACCAATATCCGAAAGCCCAGGGGTGACAGGTGCAAGCCATCCCTAGCGAAGCATCGTGGCTTGTCGAGCATACAATCCCAGGCTGACAGGCATTGGCTCCCCTTTGAATGACACCAATACTTAAGCCAATTGTTGAAATTGATCATCTTGTCTTCATATTGTGGCATCATTCTTGGTGAGGGTAAGATGCTACTCAAGGGCAGGGTCATACCAGCCTGGGCTACATGGTCAGAGAGCTCCTCTATGTCTCTTTTCATGTAGTCCAGGGAGGTACGTCTCAGGTCATTCACACCAGCATGGACAATGACTGAGTCATATTTGTACTTGCCTTGGAGTGACCTGAGTGCTTGTGTTATGTGGTGGATCCTAGCGCCCAACAGGCTGCTCACCGTGACCTTCTCCTTGTTCAGCCTGGTGAGCGGGACGTCAGTGTGCCTGACAATAGAGTCACCTATTGCAAGTGTATCAGGTGTGTTGTTTAGCCTTAAGGGCTGTGACTGTTCAGCACACTGGCTTTGTGAGATATGTGTTGCACATGTTTTGTTTTGGGGTAGCGGTTGCTTGGGTGTCTGCTTTGGAGGTCTCTGCAGCTTAGGCATATCTTTATTTAGAGCCTCCAAGTATGTTTTTGTGTGACGATGTGTTTGGTTTGCTGTCATGGTAGGTCTATGTGAGACTGGAACTGTAGTGAGTGTGGTTTCCTTCTGATCCTGACTGGTTATGCCAGTACTGAGTTGAGAGAGCTTAGCCTCCAGTTTGGCTATATGGTTGCATCTCTCACATGTGTTGGAATTTGTTGGGAGGAGGAGAGGGTTGTCTGTGTACATGAGGCAGTTGTAACATTGCCTCAAGATTCCCAGATTCACCAGCTGGACCGGAGAGGAGATTGACAACTGACCTTTGGACATGCTAGAATAGTATTGGGAATTCCTTTATAATTGAAAACAAGGGCCAATGGGGAACAAGGTACTCAAGGGGAGTTTGTGAGGGTGTAGTGCTTTTAATTTTTTAGTGCTGACTTATATAATTGCTTTAGTGAGCAAGTGCCAGGTAACTTAAGTGTAATGTGTTACAGGTAACTTAAATGCAAAAACGACAAACAGTAACTTTCTTTCAAGTGAAACAAGGAAATAAGTACAGTAAGCAATGCAGATATCACTAGGGATCCACAGAAGCGCTGAAAAGTCGCGTTTTAGGTGGAATTAGCATTCCAGGGAAATAACAAGCAAACAACAAGCATACAAACAAAGTTAGATTCAGCAGGCCTGGATCTAGTCTATGCTACAGCAAACAAGGTGTACCAATTTCAGTAAGAAACAGTTCAAATATGCAGGCACTATAAACCTTTAACCAGAAATTCCCAGCTCAGAAGGGCAGAGTCCAGCCTCTCCTCCCACAAGAGTGCAGACCACGAACCTTCTTAATGTAAAATAACTGGTCTGAAGCCCAAGTGCTTAAACCAGAACTAATACACTTTTAGAATAACAGACACTGAGCTCTCAATCAGCAGTTCCCAACTTAGAAGGATGTAAGCTACCTGTCCTGCCACCACAGTGCATGCCACAAACCTTCCTAATGTAAAACAACTGGTCTGAAGCCCAAGTGCTTAATCCAAAAGACTTAGAATGATAGCTACACTTTAATCAAGTTACTACCAAGCAGTAATAAATACAACTGAATACTTTAAAGAATGCCTGGATTAGTGCTCAAGTTATACAAACAAAGCTAGATTCAGCAGGCCTGGATCTAGTCTATGCTACAGCAAACAAGGTGTACCAATTTCAGTCAGAAGCAGTTCAGATATGCATGCACTATAAGCCTTTAACCAGAAATTCCCAGCTCAGAAGGGCAGAGTCCAGCCTCTCCTCCCACAAGAGTGCAGACCACGAACCCTCTTAATGTAAAATAACTGGCCTGAAAGCCCAAGTGCTTAAACCAGAATTAATACACTTTTAGAATAACAGACACTGAGCCCTCAATCAGCAGTTCCCAACTTAGAAGGATGTAAGTTACCTGTTCTGCCACTACAGTGCAGACCACAAACCCTCTTAATGTAAAACAACTGGTCTGAAGCCCAAGTGTTTAAACTAAAAGGCTTAGAATGAGTTACACCAAGCAGTAATAAATACAACTGAGTACTTTTAAGATGACGCAAAAGCAAAATAAAGTAGGAAGAAACACAAATACAGTAAAATCAGATAACATTTTTTTTTTCAGAAAAGTAGCAAAAGCAGTAGTAAAAACAATTCTCATGCAGTGCAAGCTGGCACACTTGAGTATGTAGTAATATTAGTCTACACACAGTTTGAAAAAATGTAATTAAAAAGGACTAAAAGCAAGTGCAGAAAGGGTTTATTAGGTAGAATACTGTAAAGAGATGGGACTGGGGGAGTGTCCTAGATCAAATCTACAGTGGGGCGGGCACTGCAAAAGCCACCAAATTTAAACTACAACAAAGAACAGGTTGGGGGGGGGTGAGGAAAAACAGTTTCAACACAGATGTGAGGAATGTGCAAATTATAAAGCCAAAAAATATATACTGATCTCTATATATTTGCAGAGCAGTAAGACAACAGATATCTAAGCAACAATTTAGCTCTACAATACAGAATAATACAGAAAAATATACTCGGCTCTATATGTTTTCTGATAGTCTTGTAAGGCTGTATCTCAAACTCAGTTTCCAGTTTAAATGCAGATTGTTATTAACAGGGCACACAACACACCAGCTATAAAGCCAATGATATCAGCTGAAGTCAAGACAGGAAATGAGGGGGGGGTGTGAGAGACTAATTCAATGTTAGAGTGATCATGGGAGAGTGTGGTCAACTGAAATTTGTATAGGAGTATTTTTCTTGGGAGTGAATATTATGAGCTTGGTTTTATTAGGGTTTAGAGATAAGTGGCTATTGTAGAGCCAGACTTCTATGCCTGAAAATGCTGATTGAGTGATGTGTTGTAGGTGTGTTTTGTTTTCAGCAGAGTAGATGATAGTGGAGTCATCTGCATACTGAACTAAAGACCCTTGTTGAAATGATGACTGAGAGTTGTTGATAAAAATATTAAACAGTAGAGGTGCTAGTGTGGAGCTTTGTGGAAAACCAGTGGGATTGTGTATATATGGGGAAATGGAGTGTTTCTACTTCATTGCATGCTGTCTGTCTGATAGGTAGCTTTCAAACCAATTAAGGGATGGAGTAGATAGTCGATTTTGGAGAGTTGCGAAAGAAGGAGAGAATGAGACATGGTGTCAAAAGCCTTTGATAAGTCCAAAAATAATATTACTCTGTGATACTCTTAGGAAAGATTGTCTATTGCAAACTACATACCCAAATGTAAGATTACTTATTTGAGGAGGGCTCCCTACTGCAATGTCAGTACTCAAAATGCTGACTGCTGAAAAGCTTAAAAAAGACCAAAAACACAAGAGAAGAAGACATCTCAGAAATTAATCTTTTTCTTAAAACTTCTTTTTGTGGGGGGATATTCTCCCCCTGCATCCCCACAAACACCCCAAACTTATATATACCAACTCCAACATCGCCATACCTTGGAGAAAATGGAATTTTCAGAGAAATGGCATCTCAGACTTACTATATATACCTTTGATGTTTTGTCCATTCAGACTCCAGATTTTGGAACTCAGTCTAGATTGTCCCAACATTTGAAATGGTTACCTGTGTGGGGGGAGTGTTCTAAATGTAACTTATTGCTCTGATAAGCTATTTTTTTCCTGGGAAGGCTTGTTTTATCTTTCATTTGTGTAATGGGTACTGTTTCTACCCAAGTACCATAATCAAAATAGGACTGACTCAGACACAAAGTCAGTATCACCTGCAAATAGTAATAGTTGAGTCGACAATTCTTTTTGGTTACTAGGAAAAAAAAAAACATGAGACATTACAAGGATTTGCATTGTTACAGTAATAACAGCAAAAATATTGAGCAAGCTTAACACCCACAAATTGAGTTTTCTGGAGTCAAAAGTAAAATTATGCTGCAGGTCCTCCATCTCCATGGGCAACATCTGTTTGGGAATGAGAGTACTGACCAGGCATATTAGAAACATGCCTTACAGGATCTCATTGTGGACATTAATGCCATGAAAGGACACCAACCTGATGTTTATTGCATGTGCTAAAAGTACACCCAGAATACATCCTCCACAGGCAGCTCAGGAGGCAAGGCAGATTATCTGTTATTGTTGGTAAGCACAGTAGTATAAACTATACAGTGGGAGTAAGGCCAGGGGAAATGGGTACAACTTAGAAATGGTCTTTACATTACACTGTCATCACAGGTAATTATCTATCTGGCATCACTTGTGTGAAACGTTCACTGCTTCTCACTGGACACTTGTCAGACTCCAATCATGATGATGGTGAACTTCTGGCACTGTCAGAGCCACATTGTTACTGCTGGAGATAAGAAGTTTGAACACAAAACCATGGACAAACCCTGTGTGCCTGTGGGCACCCAAGAATCACACAACACATATAGGGCAGGTTATTGCTGGCACTTGCAATCATCAGTTTCTACCACAAGCCTCATAGGATGGGGAGGAGATACGAGGGATGTGCACAGTGGTGCATATCAAAAGCTTGGGTACTACCCTCCACTGAAGCTGGCTGTGTCAATGAATGAAATGCAATGTATGTCCAGGGCCATTGCACAGGCCCTGACTATTGTCACCTCAGTCTTTGGTTTGATTACAAGGGTAAAATAGGATATGTGGGATGACCTCTGAGAGTGCACTTCCCGGATAACTGGCATCTTTGACAGAACTGAGCACATTCTGTCTCGAGGCAGGTCCTCCCAAGGTTGCATGAACCTTGGCAGGTGTGTGTGCTGCAGCCCATCCACATCTGCCTCAATAGTTTGTAGCCATTATAGACATGGACAGGCAAGACTATAGCCATGCTGCGCTGCATCAACAACAGTTATGAAGGTACAAGAGGTCATGATGTGTCTGTTAATTGTCACACAGTACTCTTATATCTGTCCAGGACTGGGGTACTACCCTGAGACTCCCGGTAGGGGCAGGTCCCATGTGGCCACACATGGGATGCAACTCACTTTCCATGCAAGCCATGGACATGTCCATGACACTGAAATACAATGCTGCAACTACTGCTGAGACTGTGACCCATCAATCTCACACACACACACACACACACACACACACACACACACACACACACACACACACGCATACATGCACACACACACACCCCTATACCCCTAGTGCTTCACACACTCAAGCAACCACTGACAGTGGCCCAGCCATATGCCTTTCCCAGCAATCCTGTATTCATTTTCCATGGCACTCAGGCACTCAGGCACCTTCCTTTGGAAGGCATTGCACACTTCTGCTCCTTCTCACCTGCACAGATGATGATATCTGTGCCCTTCCATTTATACAGTGTTACATAAGTTGATAATGTATGATTTGCAGTGTGGCTATCATATGCATGGGTAAGCAGTGTCTGTGAGTGCTCTGTAGTATGGGCCAAAGCACTGTGCTTACCACTGCCTGTTTGCTAGTATGACACTATACTGTACCCACCACCATCTAGCATGTTTATCCCTTGTTGTTCATTTCTCTATTGACTTTTTACCTGGCTCAGCTTCCTCTGTCTGCTGTACTGTAGCATGTGCATCCTGCAAGAGACATCCCTGCTCTGACTAAAGACTAATTTCTGTTAATAATGTATAAAATGACACACACTGAAAGTATTTTTGCACATGTGCCAAAGTCATATAGCAAGAAACCACCAGATACATCCAGGCAGTGAACTATACCTTCAGCATCACAGACATACCCTGCACAATGACCTGGGTTTGTGATTTGGCATAGTTGCAGGCACTGTGTGCTAGACTCTGTGGATTTATGAAGGATGTCAATCATGGCTCAAGGGCATTGCCATTAATATGTCCATGATGAAAATCACCCCTTAGAAAAAGTGGCATAGGTCACAGTTGTGCCCTATGTGGGAGTCATGGTAATTCCTGTATGACCTGCATAACATTGTAGTTGATGATGTTTGCATTACTGACCATCTGGCAGCTAATGGAGTCATAACCTATAGGTTCATATACCTTCTTTCCAAGCCACCAACTGAGACCTTTATTTTGATGTGGGTGCAGTCAATGGCCCTCAGCACCTCAGGAAATAGTCTCTTTCATAGACCTCCTGCATAGTATTGGCACTGTGCTCCATGGTACATGGAAACCATATATGCTGTCCCATCCACTCAAATGTGGCATTGAGAAACTGATAGAGTATTCCTGTTGCTGATGCCTAAGATCTCCACACTATGTCACCTGATGGTTGTTGGAAGATCCCAGTATCTAGTATATATAAAGTTACACATTTCTTTGTATTCACTGGAATGGATAATCCACAATTTCACGGGCCTGCAGATGAAACCTACATAAACCACTTCCTGCATGGTCTCCTTATTCACATGGAACTTGTCTACAATGTCATTGCCATGAAGTCTTTGAAATATTCAGCATGGATGAATGATGCTGTGCCTCCAAGGGTGACAGTGAGCATGACCATGGCCTGTTGTCATAATAACGGATTGTTGCACATACACTTCTACTAATGCTGCAGCAATCCCAAGCAGAGTTCGGGACTCTACTGCATGCAAATGAAGATTTAGCTGTGGTCAGTAATACTAGTTACTAGTTTACTGGAAAGGCTCACCCAGACTCTGCTACATTTTGCTGTGAGAGAAATGTCAGTTTGCTTTTTATTTGGTGTCTTTTGTATTACTTTATTGCGTTTTTCTAGTACACTTTCTTTTACTTGTATTCTGCTTTTAACTGCATATTAAAACTTGAAGAGACCACAGCTCTGTCTCTTGTGAGTCAGGCTGAAATTAGAACAGGTCAATTAAGGAGTCACACATAAGTTATAACAGATCAGTTAAGGTTAAGCATCTGTGAACTGAGGGGGTGGAGCTTTGAACTAAACCTATTTAAGAGGCAAAATAAAACATTTCAGAGCTTTACTGGAAAGGCTCACCCAGACTCTGCTACAGTTTGCTCTCAGGGAAAGGTTATTTTGCTTTTTATTTGTTGCATTTTGTATTACTTTATTGTTTTTTTCTATTCTGTACATGGGTGATTTGTTTTCTATACACTGAGTTTTACTTGTATTCTGCTTTTAACTGCATATTAAAACTTGAAAAGAGACCACAACTCTGTCGATTGTGAGTCAGGCAGAAATTTTTACCACCCGGTTATTGTCGTGTTCTTAAACACCACTGTCTTTCTAGTTGCCTGCCCCTTATGTTAATTTGACCATATATCTAATTTCCTCTCTGCTTTTACTGGCTGATGTGAGTAAGCACAAAATTATCATTTTCTGAAATCACTCCCCTTCAACTCTTTAAATTTATTGGCCTTCCTACTTATTCCATAGTAGCAGAATACAAAAGTAACCATCCCCTTTCAATCTATCTTGCTGTTTTAAAAATAGTGTTCTCCACTAAAACTTAACTTTTTAGACATGTAAAACTTAAGTTACCTACTTTCAAATCTAACTCCTCTAGTGTACACTGCAGTGTTAAGGATAAACCATGGCAAGATCATCAGTTATTGGAGAGCTACATTCTGCATCTCAGTAGTCATCTTGGGATTAGTGCTTCTGTTTTCTTATGGTTAGAGAAGGAATGTAGTTACATTATTTCATGGAGACTGCTGGTCACCAGAAAGCTTAATAACTGCATTATAGGTGACAGCTTAGAATCTGTGCTTATATTCTGATCCTGGTGAGAGTAGGAGCAGAGTGCATTGATTCCTCACTCTTTCTGGTTAGAGAGTGAGTGTCTGTGCTTAACGTACCTGATTGGTCTGTTTGCTATTTGAGGCATTTTCCAGAAAAAGGCTACAAGCCTCCAGACCCTTGCATCATCTGGGACAAGACTGTGGACCACCAAACAGGGTGTGATCTGCTTCTCTTCCTGGGATTGGTGCTAGCATTTTGCTTCTGGTGAAAGAAGAAGCAAAGGAATACTGTATCCCAAAAGAGCGAAGCTGTGCTGAGACCAGCATTAGTAGTAGCCAGGCAATAGCCATTCATGTGGTCCCCCTCTTTTCATCATTCTTGACAAGCTAATTCTTTATTTTTTTCAGTAAGTACTGCTTGATTTCTTTTAACTTCCAAATATATGCCTAAATACTTCATCCTTAAAATTTCAGGGTCTATGTAGTAGTTTCCCCTCAAGTGTTTTGCAGTGCTGTGTACAGACACAGACACCTTGAGTGAAAAGTTTCTTGTAAAAGGAATATATATATAAGGAAGCAGCTCCAGTACTTAGTAATAATAACCATCCCTCCTGGCATGTCTGAAGGTCAGTTCCCTGTGCTTTCTTCTATTATCCTGGTGAACTTGGGCATTCAGAGGCAGTATAGCAACTGCCTCATGTACACAGGCAAACCTCTCCTGTTACCTCCCAACATTCAGACTTCTGAGAGATGCACTTATATATCCAAAATGAAATCCATTCACTCTCAAGCCAAGACCAGAGTAGCTGGTCAAGAGGAGAAGGTCAACACCTGCACCACACTACATGCAACACATAGCCCTCCAGAACAACCACCATCACAGCTCTCACATAAAAACACAAACCACACACCCACCTTTGCGGAGGGTCGCAATAGAAATCTACCCAAACAGCAAAGACCTCCAAGGCAGAAATGCCCTCGACCACCACAACAGAGCGCAAACCACAAGACACATAGCTCACCTATACAGTGTGCCCCTCAACCTAAGCCCCTAAGGTAAAACAGCTTTCCCAATACACTAATCATTGGTGACTCGATAGTGAGGCACACTGATGTCCCAGTCACTAGGTTGAATAAGGAGAAGGTAACAGTCAGCTGTCAATCAGGTGCCAGATTCTGACACGCAACACATGCACTCAGGTCAATCCACAACAAGTACAAGTATGACTCTGTCACTGTCCATGTGGGTGTGAATGACCTGAGACCCCACTTCCCTGGACTACATATGTCCATTTTCAGTAGAGGCCCGGGAGATAAGCTCCAAACTAAAGTGGTTACAGGTATATAGAGTATATAACACAAATATTGACTAAACATAATACAATTTATCATCAGCTGTATGTATTTTAACTGTTCAGATTAAATTATAAGCACATAATATAATAATAGATATAAGAAGGGAGAAAGGGAAAGGAAAGTAAAGAAACAGACAGAAGAAGAAAGTTCTAATCAAGAAGATTGGAACCAATGAGTTTTAAGGAAGAGCTTAAGTTTATTTTTTTGAAAGGAAATAAATGAAAGTGTTGTCAGTGGTGTGGGAGTTCAGTATTTTCCCCACAGTGTTAGTGAAGAGAGAGAGAGTCTCCTATCCTATTGTTTGACAATATTGGATGAATAAGGTTAGATAGTATGGGTGTCTTAGCAGGTTGATAAAAAAGAATTTTAATGGTCAGTTGATGTTATTTCAGCTTCAGTTGCTGTGTTGGTCAGCAGAGGGAGTGCAGGTTTGAGTTTCTGTAGAAGGGTGAGAAAAAGAAAGCTGGACAGGTTGGAAGGAAATGAAATGGGGGAGGCGGGTTGGATTCAGTGTTTGAATCAGTTAAGAATAAATCGAGATTGAAGTTTTTCTTGGTTCTAATTGTTCTAAATATGGGTTGGAATGTGGGTTCTTATATTATCTGGGATGGTTCCAGAATTGTAGGTCTGGGTTGATTATTGATTAGTATTTGCAACATTTCCAATCAATGTTGAATGATGAAAAGAGACATGGAGCAGCTCTCGGATTATGTGCTCCAGGGAGGTATGACCCTAGCCCTGAGCAGCATCCTACCATCACCCAGAATTATATCACAATACAAACAGAAAATGATTGACTTCAACAATTGGCTAGGTGTCTGGTGTCATTCTAAGGGGATCCAATAATTGTCTGCTTGGGATGACATGACTGACAGACCTCAATGCTTTGCCAAAGATGGCATGCATCTGTCACCCCTGGGTTTCTGGATACTGGCTAAGACTCTTGCCACCCCCATAGTGCCTTTTTTAGGTGATGTTACAAAGGCCAAATTACCACCTTAACAGCTATAAATAAATCAATCTGTGGGTCATGCTGCTCAATGCTAGAAGTCTAAATCTCAAGATGCACTTGCTCGAAGCACTCCTCAAAATGGAGAACATTGATATCTGTGCTGTAAAGGAGACCTGGTTTAAAGCAGCAGAAAGCACACCTGCACTACCAGGCTATAACTCATTCCTCACCTTTCTGCATCAGAACATGGTCTGAAGCTCCAAAGGCGGTGGTGTCTGCATATTTATAAAGGATATGCACACCTCCAGACTAGTAGCCCAGCATAATGCATCTGAGATACTTCAGATACAACTAACATTGGGTAAGACAGCGATTCAGGTTGTAGCCTGCTATAGGACCCCAACCATGTCCCAGGACTCTCACTCCATGTTCCTAAGCACCCTGGAAGCTAATAGGGTCCATCCCAATACTCTTATACTAGGTTAATTCAACTACCCCTCCATCAACTGGGAAAACTACTCATGCACCAATACACTGGCCCAATATTTCCTGGAATTCACCAGTTCCAATGTCCTGGACATTAGAGCTCATTCTTACCCCCACTAGAGGAAGCAACATCCTTGACCTGATTATTACAGACATGAGCAACTGTTGCTCTACACCAATAGTCAGTTCCTCCCTGGTTAGATCCGATGACAAACTAATCACCATGGAAATCCACATCCCTCCCACACACCCCCGCAAAGCTTACCACCCTGAAAAACTTCTCCAAGGCTGACTTTGGGCTCCTAAAAACAGAGTTGGCTAACTTCACAGCCTCCATGTCAATGGAAAATAGATGCATGACTGCTGAAGCATACACCAATGCACTGTACAAACATGTACATAAATGCAACTCACCATATCCAACAGAATCAACGCGCTCTCCTCCAAAAAAAAAAAGGAAACCAATCTGGTGGTCCCCTGCCATTAATAAACTCTATGACAGAAGGAAGAAACTGTTGCAGAAAAGGGTGAAGTCCCAAGACTGGAAAAACTCCCTTATTAGCCTCAACAAAAAGTTGAGATCCCTCATCAAAACCTCTAAAGCCAGCTATGAAGGCAAAATTGTGGCAGACACTAAAAACCACCACAAAGCCTTCTATAGTTATATCAAGAATCTCTACAGCAATACCCAGGTCTGCTCTGAGTTACTGCACAATGGTACCTCCTATACTGAGCCAACAGATATTGCCAATACACTGGCAGACGGATTCAGTGCCAACTTTACCCTTCTCCCCCCCAAAGGACCAATCACAATACCAGACGAATCCCAGGCACCCAACATTACTGCAGCACAGATTAAAGCTGCATTGTCCAAAGCCAAAAATACAGCTTCCATGGGACCCGACAATATCCCTGGATGTGTTCTACATAAACTACAAAGTGAACTGGTACCACATATGTGTGCCCTGTTCAATCACAGCCTCACCTCAATCTTTGTCCCTACCGAATGGCACACTGCTACAGTCATCCCTCTCCATAAAGGGGGAGTGACTACAGACCCTGGGAATTATCAACCCATTAGCCTGATGAGTCTAATATGTAAAGCTATAAAGCACATCATCATGGACATAATTAACAAGGATATAGAGAATCTCCAAACTCTAGATCCCACGCAGTTTGGTTTTGTGAAAGGTAGCTCATGCCTGCTTAACCTGGTTGACTTCTTTGAGTCAGTCACCAGAGCTGAGGATGAGGGCAAGGCAGTTCATACAGCATACCTCGATCTGACCAAGGCCTTTGATACCATTCCTCACTCAGGAACTATTGATAAACACACCAAACTAGGCATCAACCCCTATATCACTAGGTGGGCTGCAAATTGGCTCACAGATAGAACCCATAGTGTGAAAGTAGCAAACTTCAAGTCAGACTTGTGACCAGTCACGACTGGAGTCCCACAGGGATTGGTCCTGGGTCCTCTCCTGTTTGGCATCTACTTCTCAGAAGTCCAGGTCAACACGGACGGACTCTGGCTGACCAAGTTCGCAGATGACTGCAAGCTGGGATCCATTATTAACTCCTCAAGTGATGTAGACATCCTACAGAAATACCTCAATGAGACCAATGATTGTTGTTGAAACCACGACCTTAAAATGCATCACCATCCCCCTGGGAAAAACTCAGTTCCCACTAATTACCATATCAATGGGAGCCCACTGAACACTGAAGGCATTATAAGAGATCTGGGGACATAGGTTTACAGCAACCTCTCCTTCGACCACCACATTGCCTCTGTGGTCAGAAAGTCCTTCTATGTGGCACATCTCATTACCAAGGGTTTTGCATCCATGAAGAAAGAGGTCATCATCTCTCTCTACTCTTCCCTCATTAGGCCAATCATCGAGTATAATGTCCCATTTGGCATGTAACTCACTCGACACATGCAACAGGTGGAAAGGCCACAAAAGTACCTCACAAAGAGGATCCTAGGCCTTAAACACATGTCCTATATGGACAGACTCAAAAACCTCCAGCTATTTTCTGTCTCATATCGTCTACTAAGAGGTGATCTTGACTTACGAAGCCATGTCTGACCCAGCTCTGTTAGAAAAGCTACATCTAAATAAATCCCAATCCCTCCACACCACACACTTTAGAGACCTTAACCTCATTACCACAATCAACAGAATATTATGGAGGGACAGGTTCATAACCCAGACTCTGACCATGCTCTGGAATACACTTCCTATACATGTCAAGAAGAACACCTCACTGGCCCTCTTCAAGAGAAATCTTGATGAGTGGATGGGAAATAGAAAGTTCACCTAGGGGATTACTCCAGTGGCTCTGCTTGATAGAGGACCTGGGAACTAATGTCAGGCGGCATGATGCCAGGGCACTTCTATGGGCTAGGCTTGTAAAGGCTCCAGGGCCATTAGCCTAGTACACACCTATTAACATATGAACCTATGAACTAGTGTTCGCTCATCACATCACAGTCTTGATACATCTCTGAATCATTCCTCCATCTTATTTTGTTTCATTTGCATACACAGAGAACCTCATTTTAATAATTTTACTTATTACGGTATGATTATAAAGCCATTAGTATATAATGTGACCAGCTATGCTGCTCTGTCTCCTCCATTTGTGCTCAGAGTGTCACTGAGTCACAAGCACATGCTTTGAGAATCTCTGGCCATTGCCTACAATTGCTTACCATGATGCAGTAAATGTTTTTGAATACCAGTTTATATTTCTTTACAGTGCTTAAAACATGGAAATAAGTTGCAGGCTTCAGTAAGGACCAAAGAAAAAGTGAAAGAACAGTTTTACAAACAACTGGTTCTCTTCACCATGCTTAAAATGACAGCTGTTCTGTTTATAGAGGACATAGCAATGTACTGCCACAAGGAATTGTGAAGAGAGAATTTCAAAAATTAAATACATTTAAACAATGCAATGTCCCGTTACATACATGTGAAACTGCAAGCTAAGACTGGACAACATTACTAAATTTAAAACATAAAAATGGCAAATTCACAAAATTAAATACATCTAATGCACAGAAAAGAATACAGTGAAGAAATACCTAATAGAGTAAACTAAAATGAGACACGCTTACAAAAAAATGGATGTTTTTTTTTTTTTTTTTACCCAAGCATCTCTTCACAAGATATATGTATATATATATATATATATATATATATATATATATATATATATATATATATATATATATATATATATATATATATATATATATATATACACATATATATATATACCTATATATATATATATATATATATATATATATATATATATATGTGTGTGTGTGTGTGTGTGTATATGTACAAGCACACAATAAAACTTCTGGTTATTTGTAGCAGTATAAATGTTAAGGCTGTTAACTCCCAAGCAGAAGGTACACAGTTTAATTCTCACCTACAGCCTTTGTGGAATGTGTATGTTCTTTTTGTCTCTATGAGGGGTTCCTCCCAAAAACATAGTGGGTTCCTTTATCACAAGCTGTAAATTTAAAAAGTACACAAAGTGTTCTCAAAATTCAAAGCAGTCATGGGTAGCAGCTCATAATCTAGGTGGTGTAGATCATCTACTTTGTGCAACAATTGTAATGCAAAATGAATCCCAGACTGTCTGATGTGTCAGGTGTTGCCACTGAAAAGTGTGAAAATTGACTCTCCCCCAGATTTACTATTCCTCCATGCAGGACTTAGTCCTGCACGGAGGCAGCTGTTTAGGAGCAGAACAGCAGTGTGCCATGCATAATAATGAGGCCCATTGCCTGAGCTCCTAGGCTTACATAGAATATGTAAGAGTGCAGGGGGCATATCTAAGATCAGAGCTCTCAGAATATACATGCTCCCGCAATGAAGAACAGCAGAAAGGCGTAAGAAATGAGCAAGACCGCTCATAGGTGTCCTCATATCCCGACCAACAGTCCCCTTTGTGTACAACATTAACAGTATACATAAATAAAATGAACAAACCCTTTATTTTTATTTAAAAATCCCATGAAAACTAACCGTAGGTTCGTGGGTGTGCCCATCACTTAGCTACGGTTAATGCAGCTTAAATGGCTGAAGAGGATAGCAACAAAGATATATGCAAATGAAGCAGCATAACAATAGTGTAGTGGGCAGAGCATTCATCCCACGAGCAGGCATTCTTGGTTCGAGTCCACTGCAGCAGATTCCATTTTCCATGGCAAAGCACATTATGATCAATATTTATGTCGCAAAATCCACTAAATAACATATTTTTATGAACTGGAGTACTGCAGTAAATGCACGTGTGAGGTGTCAGTGTCATAATGAATAAAGCTCTAGTAAGTAGGTTTAAGCAACAATAAGCAGCAGTAAGCATATTTAAGCACTAGTAAACAAGTTTAACCCCGTTTGCATGGTGGTAAAAAATGCCTACACTCGATAAGCAATTCAAAAGCTAACTCAGTGTAACCAGATGTAACGGCAGGTTAGCAGTGCTTACCATCACGCAAACACATGCAGACCCACATACAAATGCTCAAAAATGCTTTAATCACTCTGTATCTAACAGGCCTTGCTCTGCACATCAACAAAATAAACAGCCATGCAGGTCTCAAATCTAGGACACTACATACCATAGTCACAGCACTGAACCACCAAGCCATTACAGAAGTACAGAAGAATGAGGTATCAGCAAACAAGTCCTCACCACAGTAAAACAAAACTGAACCTGTGAAAGTAATCAGTATACAGTCTTATATTCTATAACCCACTACATAACATAAATATGTGAACTGGAGTACAGCAGTAAGCCCAGAAGTGAGGTGTAATTACATTAGAGTGTTGAAGTCCCCACTAAACCACAAGGACCTCACAGAGTATACGTACACATTAATCATGGATACCAGATACATATAAGGTGTAATGAATAATAACCCAATGCCAAAAAGGAATTATAATGCAAAGTCTAATGTTAGCAACATTAAGCATTGCACAGACCAGCTTAGGGTGTGTAAGCAATGTGTAGACCAGCTAACTCATTGTGCCCAGTGGTATAACCCTTTAAACAATGCCAACCTTAGGTAAGCAGGTTTGCCCATAGCTTAGCCATTTCAAAACTGGCCAATCATAGAAAAGTGCGTGAAAACGGCCCTACTTAAACCTAAGAGGCAGGAATACATCTCATAACTGGTTGTAGCTTCACCGTGCAGGCACTATGGCAGGAAGGGGAGAAGGTGTGCATTTCTGGGCACAGCGCTGGTGCATCCAGGAGTCCAAGGTCATGGCAGGACTCCTTGTCAAAGACCATGATCAGAGACAGCTGCAGGGCCAGTACCAGGGCTCCCAATATAAGGCGGGGGCCTGGGACCATCTTGCTTGCAAACTCACCAGTGCCACTGGCATATCCCGAACTGTTGAGCAGGTCAGGCACCACTATGCCAACCTGAAGCAGCAGAAGGGGGACCTCTTGGAGGAGTGGTTCCAAGAGGCTAGTGCAGCAGGGGATTTTCCAGCTGTGTGTAAGTATCACCCCAGTATGTGTGTAATAATTGCCAGCTCAGGTATATCATGGATAGTTATGGCTAAATATTCCTCTTATGTCCCCCACAGCTGCAATGGAGTGGGTCACAAACCAGAAGGTCCACATCAGTCACCTGGAGAGGTTGCGACATGAGGTAGGTCAGTAATACCCATGCATTTACTGTCATAGGAAATAAAAATAAAAGTAGAAGTAAATTAATTGCCTGTATAAATCCTGTATTGTTCAAGGCAAGTACTGCATACACTAGAGAATATGGCAGGAAGAGTTGCATATTGTTTGTATGTCAATAAAAGTGAAATCGCCTGACAAAACAGGTCTAACTGCTGGACTGTATGTGTATATTCTGGCATCATATGGTAATGTAGATTTGCAATCATGTAATAATACTGTTGTATTAAACACTGTTACCCACACCGTGCACCATAAAGTAATGTGTAGGAATGCCTGTATATGACCCCAGAGGCCATTTAGTACAACTGAAAGACACACAGATAGTCTTCTTCTGGCTTTTTCCCAGTTAGGGGTCGCCACAGCGGAACACCTGCCTGCTCTTGATTGGCAGTGGAGTTTTACGGCGTCAAGTTGCCAGCCCGGAACATGACCTTCCACAGAAGGAACACACATGCATACATTCACACCTAGGGCCAATTTAGAGTGTCCAATCCACCTACAGCATGTCTTTGGGATGTGGGAGGAAACCAGATTACCCAGAAGAAACCCACGCGACCACAGGGAGGACATGCAGACTTCGCACAGAAGGCACCCCAGCCAAGGATCGAACTGGAGAACCTCTTGCTGTGTGGTGACAACACTAACCGCTGCACCACCTTGGCCACACAGAAGCATAAGCAGAAGGTCAATAAAACCCCTAAAGTTAGAAATTTGATAAAACAAATCAACACAGTAATTAGGGCTCTCCATAAAGATTCATCTGACATAACAAAAGCAAATAGCATACATTACTGTACAGCAAATTAATAACATGGATCATGCAATCCCAAATAAAACCAAGACCCATTCCCCCAAAGGCAGGCTTCCTGTCTGGTGGTCTCCAGCCATAAACAAGCTTTACAACAGAAGGAGGAAGCTACTACATGACAGAGCAAAATCCAAAAGGGAAGGCATCTCTGATCAGTACTAGCAAAAAACTACGATCACTCATAAAATCATCCAAGGCCAACTTCGAGAGAAAAATCGCAAAAGACACTAAAGACAATCACAAGGCCTTCTTTAGTTATGTTAGAAACCTGGGTGGAAACTCCCAGATATGCTCAGAGTTAGTCCAAAATGACAAAAAATACACTGAACCCAAAGACATTGCCAACATACTGGTAGACAGGTTCAGTGAAAATTTCTCTCCCCCCTCCCCCCCAAAAGGAGAAATATCTATCCCAGCAGAGTGTAGCCTCCCTGACATCTCAGATGCCCAGGTGAGAGCCGCCCTCTCCAAAGCTAAAAACACAACATCAATGGGACCAGACGGTATCCCGGGTTGCGTGCTACATGAACTCCAAGAGGAACTAAACCCGCACATAAGGCTGCTGTTTAATCTTAGCCTTACTACAGGATACGTACCCAAAGAATGGCGTACAGCAACAGTGGTCCCACTCCACAAAGGAGGTGCTTCTACGGACCATGGAAATTACCGACCCATAAGCTTGACGAGCCTGGTCTGCAAAGCTATGGAGAGGATCATTATGGAACTCATAAACAATGACATTAGGGACCTACAGACACTGGATCCTACCCAATTCGGCTTTGTCAAGGGCAGATCCTGCCTTTTGAACCTGGTCGACTTTTTTGAAACCATCACTAAGGCCATTGATGAGGGTAAGGCAGTTCACACAGCCTACCTTGATCTTCCAAAAGCCTTCGACACAATACCCCACTCGGGCATCATAGACAAGCTCACCAGCTTAAAAATAAACCCATATGTCATAAGACGGGTTGCAAACTGGCTCAAGGACAGAACCCACAAGGTCAGAATTGCTGGAGCCATGTCAGACTGTAAGCCAGTTACAAGCGGTGTCCCTCAGGGCTTGGACCTGGGACCCCTCTTGTTCGGCATTTATTTTTCCGAGGTGCAAGCAAACATAGGAGGATTGTGGCTAACAAAGTTTGCAGATGACTGCAAACTGGGCGCCATAATTGATACTCCAGCGGACACAAGCATCCTTCAGAAAGGCCTCATAGAAATGGATAACTGGTGCCAGAGCCATGGCCATAAACTGAACGCCAAAATATGTATAGTCATACCCTTTGGGAAAAACAAAGTACCCACAAATTACCACATAGGTGGTAATCCATTAAGTATGGACGAAGTAATCAGGGACCTAGGGACCCAAGTTGACAGCAACCTCTCATTTGACACTCATGTTGCCAAGGTGGTTAGGAAGACCTTCTATATTACCCACCTTATCATGAAAGGATTCACATCTAGATCAAGTGAGGTCATTGTGCCCCTGTACTCTTCCCTTATCAGGCCCATAATTGAGTACAATGCTCCATTTGGGATGTACCTTACCCGACACCTGCAGCAGTTAGAAAGACCCCAAAAGTACCTCACCAAGAGGATCAAGGGTCTCAAACATATGTCATATGCTGCCCGGCTGAAGAAACTCCAGCTCTATTCAGTCGCATACCACCTACTCAGAGGCAATCTATGTCTGATGTACAAGGTCATGTCCAATCTGGAAGTAATGGACATGCTCCACCTCAGAAAATCCAAATCCACCAGAGCCACGAGACCGAGAGATTTGAACCTCAACACAGAAATAAATAGGACATGCTGGAGGGACAGATTCATAACCCAGGGGCTCCCTACACTCTGGAACAGAATCCCAGTCCATGTTAGGCAGAGCCCCTCACTGACTCTCTTCAAGAGAAAGCTTGACGAGTGGAAGGGAGATCATAGGTTTACCCCGGGGGTCATCTCTGTGTCACTACTAAACAGAGGCACAGTAAACTAAACCCTAAATGGGCACAGTATTATCATTCCAGGGGGTGGCGAAAGCCACACACACTCGGGCTAGGCTTATAAATGCCCTAGGGCAGATAGCCTAGTATGAACCTATGAACCTATGAACAGATAAAAGTCCTACCACAAGAACACAGAGTAGTAAGGAAAAGGACAGGGAGAAATCAAATGCCATCATGGAAATATTGAATAGAGAAAACTATAAAGCAATTAAGGCAAGCAGTGTCACTGTTAGAAGATTATAAAAGAGGGAACAAGTCAACAAAAATACTCAAAGAGAGACGTGATTAAAGCAATGCACAGTATTATAATGGATCAGGATTTATCATGCACTATCACAAATAATAAACAAAAATATCAGCACAGGCAGAAAAACCTAAAAGACATACAGATAAACATAAAAGAAAAAGTACAAAATAAGCAACTTACCGGTGACCCAAAAAGGTTTTATACAGAATTGGGAAACAAGGTAAAAGGAATTGAAAGACCACAAAAAAAAAACCAGATACATTTTGGAGAAATATTTATGAAGATCATGTGGAACATAAAATATGCTAAATGGCTAGAAGTATTAAAAGAAACAATAAGAAGTTCAAATTTACAGGATATGAAATGTGAATAAGTAGCGGCCAGAGAGATTGAAACAAAGTTAAGAAAAGGCTCTAACTGGACAACCACAGGCCCAGATGCAGTACCCAACTTCTGGCTAAAAGTATTAACATCTTTGCACAAAAGATTTAGCCACAGGAAAGAAGTATTTATATGCTCACTCCAGACAGACACCAGACTGACTAACAAGAAAAACAATCCTCCTACTTAAGAGTGAGCCTGCAATCCACCCTAAAAACTATAGGCCGATAACTTGCCTTCCGACGATGTATAAACTATACAGTGGAATTGATGCAGACAGTTTACAGTCATTTAGCAGAAAGCTCAATTATGGCAATAGAACAAAAGAGTAATAAAAGAAAGTCATATGGAACAAAGGATAATTTGTTCTTAAATAAAGCCATAGTGGAAAACTGTAAAAAGGAGAAGAATCTAAGTATGGCACGGATAGGCTACAAAAAAAGCATATGATAGTATCCCACATTCATGGATAAAAGAATGTTTACAAATGTACAAGATACACCCTACATTGAAACTACATCACAGCAGTCATGAAACAGTGACAAACCCCTCAGCAGTTAAGCCATGATAAAAAGACAAATTATTAATACAGAGATAAAAATCCAAAGGGGGATATTCCAAGGTGACTCTGTCACCGCTGCTCTTTTGCCTTGCTCTTAACACATTAAACTGTCTGCTTAATAGATTAAGTAATGGCTATAAATTGGCTCCCAGAAAGCAAGTATAAAGACTTCTCATCTTCTCTTTGTCAATGATTTAAACTGCACAGCTCATAAGATGAAAAACAAAGCACAACTTCACGTAATCAAAACTTTTTCAGATAAGAATGGCATTTGATCTTGATAAATGTGCAAAAGCAACCTTTGCAGGAAAACTGCAGCACCAAGAAAACATCAGTTAGGTTCATAGGTTCATACTAGGCTATCTGTCCTAGGGCATTTATAAGCCTAGCCCAGAGTTTTGTGACTTTCGCCACCCCTTTAGTTTGAAGGATACTATGCCCATTGTGTGACACTGAGGTAATCCCTGGGGTGTACCTGGATCTCCCATCCATTGGTCAAGATTTCTCTTTGAACAAAAGCCAGCGGCAGGTGCTCTGCCTCACATGGGATTTTTTTTTTCACAGCATAGGGGAGTCTCTGGTGTGATGTCCTCCCCCCCCCAGCGCGTCCTTGCGGAGGTCAAGGGACAAGTTAGGGACAATAATGTGATATAAAAGAAATTGAGCAAGAGGAACTGTATAAATATTTGGAAATTGATGACGGATCAATGAAAAAACAAACAAATGCGAATAAAACTCAGTAAGGAATATTTTAGAAGACTTAAATTACACCTTAAAACAGTGTTGGCATCTATGAACAAAGTTCAAACTATAAACCAATTTGCTCTTCCTTTCTAAAATTACAGTTTTGGTGTGACTGACTGGCCTCAAAAGGCATTGGACAGATTAGCTAGGAAAACAAGAAAGATGCTTCATACTCAATGTATAAAAATCACAGCATTTCAAGATTATATACTCTCTGTTCCGAAAGAGGTATGGGCCTCATTGAAATTTATTACATGTAGAGATCTGCAATCGTGGGACTACATACATATCTGCGGACCTCACAAGACTCAAACATAGTGAAAGTTTTGAAATGTGAGAATATTAAATTTAAGATGATTTCCCTGCTTAGTCTAGCAGAAGCATAGCGGCATCAACCGGGAATAAAAATTAAACCAGAAGTAGATAAAAGTCAACCAGCAAATGAATGTGCCAGAAAACAAAAGAAAAATATAAGGCAAAGTACCAGATGAAATGTGGAAAATACATAAATGCATTAATATTGCTGGAAGTATAGAAAACTCCTGGAACAACCTCATGTTGACCAGGATCAAACACAGGAATTGTTAAGGAGAGATGAATTCAAACCAAAAGACGATAGGTTAATATTGCTGGCCCAAGATAGTGGACTACGCACACAAAGTCCATTGAACATTTAGGAGAAACAGACAAATGTAGGTTTTGTAAAACAGATCTGGAAACAGTTGCACACCTTGTTGCTGGCTGTGACATACTAATGGCAGAGGGACTGTATACTGAAAGGCATCATAATGTGGCAAGGCTTTTATACTGGGGACTGTGCAAACATAATTTTGAAGTATCTGAAAAACACTGGAAACATGAGCCACAGAGCATCATAAAAAAATGAAGTCTACATCACATGGGTTCACCCACTACCAACAGTTCAAAAGATAGATGCAGAAAAAGCAGATATAGCGATATAGTGGTACATGAAAAGATGACAAGAGTAGCATTGACCATTGAAATTGTTACACCCAGTGACTACAGTGTCCTGCGTACAGAGACACAGTCATAAAATGTCAGGATTTGCAGGCAGGGAAGTAAATACTGTGGGAAGAAATAGCCAGAGAATTGTTATGGCTAGGCTTGTATAGGCCCTAGGGCCGATAGCCTAGTACCAACCTATGAACCTATAAGAAACGAGAGCAATGTGGAAAAAACAGATACCCAGACAGTTCCAACAGTAGTAGGAGTGAGTCTTAAAAAGAACAAAATAAAAATATCTACAGTCGTATTTAGAGGTTACCAATACATGAAACTGTATGAGTTGCAGGAGTCGTTACTGGGTACACTGCAGGTGCTACAAAAAGCACTTCTGGCTGACATCTAAGACTGAAACAATACTGTTTTCCCGAACTTTAATCATACTTTGAACTAGGAATTGGGTCCATTCCCATCATGGTATTAGAAACCCAAAAGATTTGGAGAAATAATAAAAGTTAATTTTCTGTGCAGCAGGACACACTGTTGATACATTTTCAACACAAACACCTGTACAAATCAATTTGATATACAAATGACATAGCTCTTTACAAAACTCCAGATAGCTATGCTGGCATACATTAAATATCCACTGCCCTACTACCCTGACATTGCTGGCAGTACCTCACAGACTGTTCTACGCAAGCCAGCCAAAGCTGCCATATGCACAGGAATACTCATCCCCAATCAAATATGGACTACCCATTATAGCTGCAGCCTCAAAAGAAAAATGACATCACCAATAAAATCTGACAGGTCTTTTCCAACTTTTCCAATAATGAACACCACTAACTAGCTCGTCGCAGCTAAATGGCTCCCACTACATTTAAGAGCCATCCTCCTACTAGGATAACTAATTCACAAAGCCTTTTCTTCCCAGACAACATCCCTTCTCTCTCTCAAATGTTTAACCAAAATTCCCATATATAACCCCAGAGGGTCTCTCTCAATCTCAACCCATCCCATCAACTCCAAAAAAGTAAACTTTATTGCACTGATCGTGCAATCTCCACCCTAGCACCCAAACAAGAAGGACTCCAGTCCTTTCTCAGAGATCCACAAAAGTACTCTGACTTCACACAACAGTTCAAGAACATCTCCTCAGCCAAGCAAAGGACAGCTGCTCTCACTCAGATCATGTTACATGTACCCTGCAGCTCATTTACATACCCCTTTAACCCTATTTCAACTTTCTTTATCTCCTCTCATTATCTGCTTACTTACTAACTTACTGCCTCTCATTCATACTACTTCCCTCTTCTCTTTAGTTCTCTCACAATTTTTTCTTTCTACTCTTCCCTATGCATGCTGCTCACCTTTTCTTGTCTTCTCCCCATGGCATCTTGCAACTATTCTCACTTATCTCTTCCTATATCTTCACTCATCTTGATATAAAGATATCTTGCTATCCCAGCAGCATACACATAGACAGTAAACAGGGAAAATGCAGACAACAAAAACTGAATAGCACGTGCTACTGAGATGTGAACTGTTTTTTTAGCACACAGCCACGGTTCGAATCCAGCCAGTGGTAGTAGTCTGCATACAGATTCATACCTGACAACTGTACAGATATGTCCAGAATGTCCAGTAAAGTGGCCCATATCTGTTGTCTATCAACCTGTCCCCCTGGGAAATCAGTGGGATGATCCCAGATGTATAGGCAGCAAACAGGAAGTACAACTGATTGACACACATCTATGAGAACAAAGCTGGCACACTAGCAACTTCCCAATACCTTATGTGAGTAAGAAGCCATGTATGTCCCATTGACACCCCAACTTGTCAAGCTGTGGACAGAGTATGTACAGTAACAGAGTGAGATGTTTGTGCATAATAGTAATGTAGAATCTGGCACTGTGTGTGGGAACATTCAGGTAGTGCTAATAACCCTTCCTCCCACAGGTCTGTCAGATACCAACACTGTGCCCAGAAATACAAGAATGATACCCAGTACTGGCACTGTTCACAGTGGTATTGTATGGCATTGCAACTGATGCAGTTGCTCTGAATACTGCGGTATTACACATCACTGTCACCCACACTGTCCTACAACACATAACTGTCTAGGAAATCTGTATAAGAGTGTTGTAATACAAGGTCAGAATGCAAAAGCACAGGGGATTAATAAGACAGAAAGCAGATAGGAGATATAAAGCAATATCTATATAGCAGACACAACTGTGATGGACAGTGTTTAAGTTGTAGCAGACACAGCTATGGTCTGAATCATGGGAGTGGAATTAGGCTGCATACAGAATCATACCCCACAACTGTACAGATGAGGCCAGAATGTCCAATATATGGGCCCATATCTGCTGCTGTCCCCCTGTCCCCCTGGTCAGTCTGTGGGATGATCCCAGATGTTTAGCCAACAAACAGGGAATACAAGTGATTGTCAAACATCTATGAGAATACAGCTGTCACTGTAGCAACCCCAAAAACTGTTAGGAGAGTAATATTTCAAGTATGTCCAATCTACATTCCCATGTTGTCAAGTTGTGACCAGAGTGTGTACAGTAACAGAGTGAGATGTATGTGCATAATACTAATATGTATTCTGGAACTTTGTGTGGCAACAGTCAGGTAGTGCTAACAAACATTGCTCCCACAGGTACATTGGATATGAAAACTGTGCTGAGAAATACAGATCATTATAACCTGTACTGGTACTCTTCACTCTGGTATTGTAGGGAATTGTGAGTGTTGCAGTTTCTCTGAATAAAAAAGTATCACTGGTCACTGTCACCCACACTGTGCTACATAATATAACTGTATAGGAAAGCATGTATATGTGTGTGTCAGGTCACTAAAGGTGGAACCAGGCAATATTCTCGATATGTCCTGGCACACCAGCATGTGGTCAACACATGGCTAGAGTCTGTGCAGAAAGAACTGGATAGCTATGTGCACATCAACCCCGAATCTGGGAGTATGTGTAGAAACAGTTAGTGTTAACAACCATTCCCTCCACAGGTATTCCAGGTAAGAGGTGTATACTGCAGGTAAAACCATTTCATGTATAATGATGACGACAGCCATATCACTGTCCAAACTAAGGCTATAGGGTAGTATAGTAAGACTTGTAAGGTACAGATAACAGCACTGACTAGGAAACTAATGTGGACTACAGGAATATACTAGTTGTTAATTGACATCTTTCTCTCTCCCCACCATATCTCCATCAATAATCAACATATTCACCTCAACTGGTATGGAATGACTCTGATAATGTCCAATTGTTTGTTAACTATTTTAATGGTTCCCATGCATGTGCTACATTGAATTATTCCAACATTGGTGGCATGGTGTCATTAATGTACCTGCATGCTGTTCTTATTACCACTGTGGTCCCATATATGTATGTGCTCTGTTTGCTATGCAGCTGTTCCGTACCTGGTGCCTGGGTTAATGGGAATATCTATCCATGCTATTATACCTAACCCTAGAATGTGTTGACTATTGCTAACCCACATATGATGATGAAATCTAAACACTATAGCACGCTTGGGAAGGCCGGTCCCAGTGGACCCACCTGTCCCACCTCAGCTGGCAGTGGCACCGGGCACCAGCATGTCTAGGGCCCAACCCAGGAACTCCCTGTCCATTGGTCCTGCACCACGTTCAGGTGGAACTGCCTCAGGGCATGGGGCTCGCCCCTCTGGGAGGTGGTGAACAGGCACCTGTCACCCTTCTCCAGGTCTGGGTTGTGGTGCATAAAGAGAACAACCAGCAGTTGGGTGATCTTCTACACCAGCTCGAGAGCCATGTGTCATGATTAGAGAGTCAGCCTGGCCCTGCGTCTCAGCCCCCAGCACAGCCACCTTCAGGGCTGTGAAGGTGCAGTGGTGACTGCCCATGTGTGGGGACCTCAGTCCCACTGTTTCCACTAGGGGGCTTGTGGGCTTCCAATTTCCCAACACCTCTCCCCGTCAAGGTGTTTACCCCCCACATGTGTCATATACCGCCCCTGTATGCCTCTTGTTTGTCTTGTCTGTTAACCTATCCAACCTACCTCCCCAAATATACCTACTACCCCTCCCCAACATGCTCTCTCACCTGAAAAAAATGGCAATCTGTTCCCACAAAAAAATTTCTCCCCATACATAGCTGCCCATTTCATACACGTGTCCACTGGACACATAATCCGGTCTAATTGGCATCACAACTTATTTTTGTTGTCCTCACACCCTCCCAGAGGTTTAAGTGTCCAAATCTACCTCAAAATTCAGTGTATATGCACAGCTGTTGCTGCAGAAGAAATGGGCAGTTATGAACCTTCCCTACACCCTTCCTGCACATCCCTGGCTATTTTCCCCTACTGTCTTTCCCTCTTTGTGCCCCTTATTTCACAACTTTCCTATCAACCCCTTTATCTTTTCTTTTAAAGAAATTAGTGGCGGGGGGGTAAGTGGGAGTAAGCACTTTCAAGCAGCAGTAAGCGGGTTTAAGCCTGTTTGCACAGGGGTAAGCTATGCCTACACAGTTTAAGTACTTCAGAAGCTGAGTATAAGAAATTGCAACCGAAAGTTAGCAGTGCTTACCTCCATGCAAACCCACTTACAACTGCTTTAAAGTGCCTTAATCATTCTGTATCCAAT
Source organism: Protopterus annectens (assembly GCF_019279795.1). NCBI lineage: Eukaryota > Metazoa > Chordata > Ceratodontiformes > Protopteridae > Protopterus > Protopterus annectens. Next base: position 1,840,111,282 of record NC_056743.1, on the reverse strand, counting down.
GGCCCATGTTCTGCCCAGCAACAAAATAAACAGCCTCTGCAAAGCTCGAACCCAGTATCCTGCAATCCATAGAAAAAGTGATTTACCACTAAGTCATGTCTGATATACATAAACCTGATGTTTTCAAAAACATATCATCCATCCCAGTCATTCAACAGTATAGAGAATGTATTCCAACATTTAGATGTAAGTGTGTGTTTGTAAATATATTAATACCTAAACAGATACAAAAGATCTATATATGTAGCTCTATATATATATATATATATATATATATATATATATATATATATATATATATATATATATATATATATACATATACATATACATAAATATATATAAACATATATAAACATTTATACATGCAAATGCCTACATCTATAGATATATATGTCTACACCTATATGTCTAAATATACACAGTAAGTTACATATATGTAAGCAGATATATATCTATGTAGATATATACAAACATAGTTATATATATGTAAGCAGATATATATATATATATAGATAGATATATATTGGCATACATCTGTAGATAACAATGAGAAAATAACTAAAACATATATGTCCACATGCACCGTTAATGGTGTTGAGAGGCCTCAAACAATATACATCTTGTACAAGTAGGTCTACCCCCCCCCCCCACAGCCAAACATGTCCACCCTGCAACACATTACCAAGTGTTGCAGATCCCATTACCAGGACCTGACACGACATGGGCATCCCTAGGATAGATACACAGACACATATATGCAGATACAGATTTTATATATATATATATATATATATAGTATTTATGGATCCAAAAACAAGTCACTACTTCAAAAAGCATCGACCGTTGAAAACATAACAATAACAGTCACATAAAGTAAAGTAAAAGTAAGTCACAAAAAAAACAAGCTAACACCTGCAAGGCTTAGTAAAGGATATGATATGATACTGTACCCATACTAAACTCCGCAAATATATATATATCTATATATATATATATATATATATACACACACACATACATATATATATATATATATATATATGTATATATATATATATATATATATATATATATATATATATATATATATATATATATATATATCTATATACACACACAAACACATATATATATATATATATATATATATATATATATATATAGATATATATATATATATAGATATATATGTAACTTCACATACACAGAGATATGTACAGTAAGTTCCATATGCCGTACATGCACACAATATGGCACAGCCACTATTCCTACAGTTGCCACCTTACCAACTGGAGACTGTTATGAGCCACCCATAGAAATGACATTCATTGCATGCAACATATACCCACAGAGATATCAAAGGATATAACACCACACACAGGTGTGCATAAATGGGAAAGCTTTATTTGTGTAATATTAAGGTTGTATATGCCATGTCATACAGCTGTTTAAACGTGGACATCCATATAACTGAGTAATGCAACTGTGAAACAGTTATACTAATACAGTAGTCTGGAAAAGTTAACAAAGGTTGCTGTCCAGGCCAAGGCCATCAAGTAGTACAATAGTAAATACAGACAGGCTGTCAAAGGAAAAAACTTCAAAGACCAATACACGTAAGGTTCAGTTAAGGCACTTTTAATTTACTTGCCACAAGGAGACAAAAACATGCAAACACAAGGATTTGTCTAACTACTAACAGGAAGTATGTTCATTCTTATACTGTTTTACAAGACATGGCCTTCTAAGCTGACGTAATCAAACACAACTTTCAGTATTGTTCTACAGCAGATGTTACTCAGATTTTCTGCTGACATGACTAGATTTGTGAGAAACTTTTTGAGAGAAACAACCTGGCCTTGGTGACCATTAATCCGTTTACAAGCTTCTATTGTACAGTGTTACTTTTCAAGGTACTCTTCTAATTCAGATACATGCAAATGCTGATTGCAGTTCATATTTTCAAACAGGCTCTGTCCTAATTATCTGTAACTTCTACAGCTGTGTATTTTCTCACAGCACAGCGGAACTTCTTGTCTAAGTTTCATACAAGTAGTATTGTTCTATTCATTATTTTCCTAACACAAGCAGAAATCACCTGCTTCTCAGTAAATTTCCAAGACACAAGAAAGATTTTAGCTAACAATACAAGGTCAGAAAGCATCTACAGTTTGTACAGATTTATGCAGTATGAAATATAATAAATGTGTTAACCCTTTTCAAGCTCTAAATGCACTAAGCATATTACTAATACACACATTAATACATATTTTTCTAACTTTTCCCCCCTATTAATGCTTTTATTCTACTTTCAAAAAGCATAAACAGTTTGTTTTCTTCTCCTAACCTCTTCCACTCAGGATTTGCAGTTAAGAGAGTCATTCAGTTTTAAACTTATGAAAGCATTTTCAATCTTTTAACAGTTCTTCAAACTCAGTACTTTGATATAAGGTTTCAGAAACTGACATGTCTATAAAGTCTTTAATCAGTCTTTTCATGCGGGGGATACCACAACAAACACATACTCCAAGTAGGAGAATACCTACACAAATGGCAATCAGGATGTTCATTAGGATGGTATCCCACCCCCAAACCATTTCTGGAAAAGGTCCATCAGTGGGTTTGGGCCTGATTTGGTCATGGCCGACACTTGTTGAATTACCTCAAGATGATTGTCTATCTCATGTTTATGGTCAGGAATATATGAACAGCATTCTTCTTGGATTAAAGCGCAAGTACCACCTCTCACCGCTAGGGTGAAGTCGAGAGCCATGCAGTTTTGGAGCACTACAGTTCTCATAGCATTCAGTTCATCAGTCACCAATTCGAGAGCAGAAAAAGTTGCATTGCTCTTTACTTCGAGAAGTTTCAACAGTTTTCTCACCTCCCAGATTGATTTCACTGCTCCATATGCTGGTAATATGCCTGCCCACGATATAACGCTATCACTCAAGTCCATGTATGTCAGTCCTTTGCCTAGAGAGTGATGGTATTTCCAATGTGCATCGATTTGTCCCACTGGATTTACAGGTTTCTTGACGACTTCTCGGACATTTCGAATTTTTTCCATGAGGCAAAACTGCAGTGTGTCGTATGGTCGGAACCAGGTAACCCAAAAAACAACTGTTGGACCAATTCTCAGATAACCATTTGTATGCCTTTCTGCCACACACAAAATAACAGTCCTCTACTTTACTAGTAACTTTGCTATGAATATACACTTGCCCTGCATGAAACATTTTTCTATCAATTATAGACAACTGCTTATAAAGAACAGAATTATGTTTTACTTCATCAATTGTTTTGTGCATCAATCCAAGAAATGAATCATAGTTTGTATTATAATAAAGATCTACATTGTTACGTTTAGTGTAACATTTATAAGGAACAGTCACATTGCAATTGCTCCAACCCACCTGAACAGTATCATTTTTATAAAAACACACAGTTCTCTTTTGTGGAACAGACAAGTGCAATGCTATTTTATTTTGTACTGTAATGGTTGAGGTATCATAAATCAAGTTCTCCCTGGTCTCATTGACCCCTAGGGGGACTCTAGTTATTAATAACCCCCGTATGCTGTCGGCAAAGCTATGCAAATCCAGCAATTCGAAACACTGAAAGTCTCAGCATACACATATTTAATTGCCTGGTAAGTGTTAAAGATTGGATGCCAGTTTATGAGTAATGCTTCACGTTTATTCAGTTTAGTCTGTGTGGCTGGGAAAAGAAAAGGCCACAACAAAAATATTATTGTCACTAGTACAGTTAACAGGATGATTATGCAATACTTCTGAGGAAAGGGTTGTTCTGCATTCCTGTTTCTTCTGGACTTTATCATTTTTGCTCTTGGCATGTAACAAGATTTTTGTCCAGTTCAAAGTTTTTAACTAATTTACAGTGCATCAGGTGGATCCAGGAGGCATGCGCCACGATTTTGACTGCAGTGGGTGTTGACAAAAGCACTTGTTATGGACCTTTTCACTTTGGAAATGCCCAATTCTTCTTCTTAACTATCTTTAGCCAGATCCACATTCCAGGGGGCACTGCCACTTCTGATGGTCTGGTTCATTCTTTATCTGAAACAGAATTTAACTGCAACAAATGTTTAGAATTTAAAAGGCTTTGCATATACTCAGCTAATGTACTGTCAGCTTCCTGGTCTGCGGGCATGAGAGATTTCCACTGAGGTATATAATAAGCCCTTCCAAAGAGCTTTTCGAAAGGAGTCAATCCTTTTGCATTCAGAACAGTTCTCATGCTCAACAGTGCCAGGGGCAGACAGTACACCGAATTTCTCTGTGTTTCTACCATTAACTTTCTTAGCTTACTTATTAAAATCCCATTATGCCTCTCTACTAACCCTACAGATTGTGGGTGATACGCACAATGATTTTTTTAAAGAAATACCAAAATGTTTACTTAACTGTTGTATGGTCTGGTTTACGAAGTGTGTGCCGTTGTCACTGTAGATCCTTTCCGGAATGCCGAATCTAGGGATGATTTCTTTAACAAGAACTTTGGCCACAGTCGTAGCATCTGGATTTTTAGTCGGAAAGGCTTCTACCCATCTGGAAAACATATCTACAATGACAAGACAATACTTCTTATTTTCACATTTATTCAACTCTATGAAATCCATACAGATAGTATGAAATGGATACGGTGGTGTAGGGAAACTCCCTTAGTTGGGCTTTAATGCCCCTTGTGCATGATGTTTATTACAAATGTGGCATACTGCACAGAATTTTTTAGAGTAATTTGAGAAGCCATATGTCGTGAACACTTGATTCACCAGCTGTACCATCCCCCCTGTTGAGACGTGGCACTGCCCATGGCTCAACAAAGCTGAATATCTAAACAAATTAGATGGCAATATCGGTTTCCCTTCCTTAGAGATGTACAACCCCTTTTTAAGAATTGCTCTTCATTTCACCCATCTTTGTTTTTCAGCTTGCATAGTAAGTGTCTGCATTGTCTTTAACATTTCTAAGTCGAAAATCTCAGAGGGTTGTAATTCCTCATTCAAAAGAAATGCTTCTGAAGCTGCTTGCTTTGCAGCTGTATCAGCTCTCGCATTACCTTTTGAAATCCTATCCTGTTGCTTGGTATGAGCTATGCATTTACAAATAGCTACTTTCTGAGGTAACTGAATAGATTCTAAAAGATCTAAAATAAACTGTGCATGATTGATTGGTTTGCCAGTAGATGTTATCATTCCTCGATTTTTCCACTGTTGCTCAAAAACATGTACAGTAGAAAAAACGTACTGGCTGTCAGTAAAAATGTTCACACATTTACCTTTTGCTAAGGTACATGCCCGTGTCAAGGCAATCAATTCTGCTGCCTGTGCAGATAAACTGTGTGGTAAAGATTTGGCTTCTAAAATGTCAGTATCAGAAACTACTGCATATCCTACTAGGTTCTGTCCTGCAGGACCCCTTTTGCATGAGCCATCCACGTAGTATGTCACCTCAGCATCATCCAAGGGAACATCTGTAAGATCTTTTCTAGGCAGTGTCTTTTGCTCAATTACCTGCAGGCAGCTGTGTGGTGTGCCATCTGCAGGGGGTGGGAGCAAGGTAGAAGGGTTCAAAGTCATACATCGTTCAATTGTCATATGAGGTTGGCTCAACAATATAGTCATACAGGAAAGATGCCTAGCAAGAGAAAGATATGCTATCTTCTCTTGCAGTAAAATAATCGTGACTGCATGAGGCACTCTCAATGTGAGAGGGTGGAACAACACTACTGAAGCCGAAGCCTGTACTGCCATTGCAGCTGCAACTACTGCTTGTACACAGTGAGGTAAAGACCGTGACACTGGGTCCAGTTGTGATGAATAATAAGCAATAGGGCATTGCTCGTCCCCATGTTGGTGTGTTAACAGTGATGTCATATAAGCTTGCTTACAATCTACAGTTTGGAAAAAACATTTATGATAGTTTGGTAATCCCAAAACTAATGAGGATGCTATTAACTGTTTCAGTTTGCAGAAAGCAGATTCTGCTTCTGGTGTCCATTGTATCAAATCCTGAGCTGCCATAGGCTTTTTATAAAGCAGGTTAGTCAGTGGTGCAGATTCCAAGGCATAGTTTGGAATCCAGCTCCGACAAAAATTAGTCTTACCCAGGAAGAACATAATTTTCTTCTTGGTGGTGGGTTTTGGTGCTTGCAAAATCGCTATTTTTCTGTCCTCATCTAATGTCCTACCCTCCTTGGATATTACATATCCTAGGTATTTAACTTGTTTTTTCCAAAGCTGCAGTGTATTTTTGTTTACTTTATGACCTTCAGTGGCTAAAAATTGTAATAGCGCTATGGTATCTTCTTTACAATCTTGCTGGGTGGGGGCCGCTAGCAAGATATCACCAACATAAAGCAAAATCTGACTACCTCTTGGTGGGGTAAATCCCACCAAGTTATTCGCCATTTCTTGTGAGAATATCATTGGACTTTCACAATACCCCTGTGATAGTCGTGTATATGTATACCTTTTCCCCTAAAATGTGAATGCAAACCAATGCTGGCTGTCAGGGTGTATCGATATCGAAAAGAACACATTGCTGATATGTACCACAGAAAAATATTTCTGTTGAGGTTTTAAATCATTCAACAGGGTGTGTGAGTCTGGCACCGTAGATGCCCTTGGTATTACTGCATCATTTACAGCTTGTAAATCTTGGACCATACACCACTCTCCATTCACTTTCTTAACAGGAAATAAGGGTGTGTTACATGGTGAATCAGGAGATTCCACCAGCACCCCTTCCTTAAGTAAAGCTGCTATAATAGGTTTGATTCCTACCTCTGCATCTTTTCTTAAGGGATACTGTTTTTTTTGTGGTCTAAATGCTGACTTTGGCATAATAGTAACTGGTCCTGCTGTACGAATAAGTCCTACATCTGATTTTCCTGTTGACCAGAGAGTTTCTGGTATATTCTGTAAGGCATTCTCTTCCTCCTTCAATAGGAGTGCTAATCAGCTGTCCTTGCTAGACTGCAAGTGTACAGCTGGGTGGGTCTGAGTTATCCAATTCAACTTCTGCATTTGTATTCCCTGTTCTGACAGTTCTAACTCTGTCTGTTTTTCCCGTCTCTTGACTTTTTCTCTCAAGTCTACCCATTTCACATTTTTGTCCTTAGTTAAGCTAACATGTGGTAATCGATTAGATTTGTAAAGTGCAAAGAACTCCTGGGGCAATGAACAGCTGACTACACTGTTCCCTTCTGTGTCCCAGTACAGATTACGCAATATAAATCTGTTTGCACGATTTATAAACAAGTCTTGCTCATATTCCTTATAAGGTCCTGGTGTGTTACAATAATACAGAGTACAGTGCAACAAATGTTGTTTATCAATGTCAAGGGAGGGGAACTTGCTGATGGCTACGTTCATCAACTAGCCATCATACGTTCATCAACAATTTGTTCATCAACAAATTTAAAGCGTTATCAGTTCATGATTTAAATAATAGGGCTATCGCCTGGTATTGAGCCATGAACTTTGCTCAGTATTGAAGTGCCTTATCATTTTGTATCATTTTGTATCTGTTGACAACCAATCTTCTTTGTATGAACTGTTCACATACTGTTTTGTTAAAGTTTATGATGAGTTTATGTATGTAACATAGCACTGTGCCATATTATTCACCTTATCTTCTTGCTAATCTAGCGACAAGTTTGTTTATTTTCTAACTGCCTGAATCAATGTGCTATGCTCATAGGCTTTAAAGTCTTGGGTATTATACTTTTCTTCCTTAAAAACTCACCCTCTGTTCTTTGTATTCTCACCTTAGGTAGCCCCCACCAAACAATTACCGCGTGGCTCCCAGTCAGCAGGCTGTGAGATCGAAGATCTGCTACCACGATGCAAATGCATAAGCTGGTCCTACAAAAAAACTACACTATTACTATCCCCAAGGAACTAGGGTAATAAAATACCCTTGTTACAATTTCATTTGTATTCTAAAGCGTATAGCAGGCAGGCAACAAAACAGTATCGTGTTTCTTAACCTGGCAGCCTTTCTCTACTTAGCCCTTGCAACTTGAATATTACAAGCCCTCTTGTAGTGCTAAAATCAGCCTTAGTTTAAAATTACAGTTGAGCAAAGCCTTTTGCTAACTTGCCAACTATTCACCAACCACTAGGTCTCAGAAGAAGGAAAACACTTTAGCTTGAAGAAGTAGTCTCTATACTTACAGCCAGCAGGTCTTAAGACCCTGCAAACTCCTGACTGAGGTATCCCTTCCTCGCTTCTCCTCGCCCTGGCTCGCTCTCGCTCCCCCCCCCCCCCCCTGGTGTATCCCACCCACCCCTGCTATCTCTACATTTATTCCAGTAGAAACCCATCCCACTCAATCCTGAACCAGTCATAGGCTCCCTCTAATTTAGACCTCTCCTCCCACCATCCCATCTATCCACCAATATCTCAGCAGGTCTACCTAACCCTTCCCATTCCTTTAGCTATTTCATCTTTCAGAACAATGGGTAAACTAATAAACTCTATTATCCCAACTATACCTCTACTTTTACTTATCCTTTATTTCTCAACCAGATATGAAAACCTAACTCTCCAGGGCATTCACGTCCCCAATGATCTCACCTCCTATTACTCAAACCTTCCCACTAATCTGATTTCTCCTTCTAACTTCACCACTACAACATTCTGCTTTAAGGGTGTACATCTAACGCTACGTCACCCTAAAGTTACCACTACAAAATATAGCCTAAGGATAATATGTAAACTACTAAGACTGATAGATCACCTGAAAAAATGCATTGCTAAAGATGGTGATATTCACCAACCACAAACCCAGACTATATTACCCCTAACCCATCTCTAAGAACCTCTAGCTCTCTTCTCATCTTCCATCTAAATGTTAGAAGTATTAATAACAAAGTTCACAATCTACATGCTATACTAGCCACTCATCTCCCAGACATCATGTGTCTAACTGAAACCTGGCTCAAACCTTCCACAAAGGATGAAGAGATTCTCCCACCTGGGTATAATATGCTTAGGGTAGACCGAATAAAAAAAAGGGAGGGGGAATAGCTGTTATGTTTAGAAACCCATTGAATATCATACTGAATTCTTTACAACCCCCTATGATCTCCAATATCGAACTAATTTCCCTGAAAATATGCCTAAACAACCATAAAAGCATCAACCTAATTGTAGCTTATATCCCACCAGGGAATAACCAAGATACCCTGGAACAAACCCTATGTTGGCTAACCATGAACTACCCTCAGGAAACCATTATACTGGGTGACTTTAACATTGACTGGTCCAAGTTCTCTGACCAGAAGAATCCTCTGCCCATTAACTTACATGGCTTCTCCCAAAATATCACTTCTCCAACAAGACTTGGAAACTCTAATCAAAAAGACAGCACCATAGATTGGATTCTTACCAATAAAGTTACACCAAACTATACCAGTGGGACCCTCCCAAATGACCTCAGTGACCACCTTGTCACTTTCATCATGAAACATAAAATGACCTGTACTAATCCTCCCATATATAGACATGTTAGAAATAAGAAGAAATTTCTTCCAAGACTATTCTTGGCTGAACTTAAATCCTGTAACTGGTCCATGTTAAAAACACTTCCCCTTGATGAGAGTGTGTCATTCTTCAATGACACATTTCTAAATATACTGGAGTCTCATGCCCCTAACCGACTTATCAGATCAAAGGTCCGGATTGCACCTTGGCTTACCAAGGAAACTAAATTAAAAATTAAGCTTAGAAACCAAGCTTGGGACAAGTGGAGAACCACAAAAGCACCCCTAGACCGCATTAAATTTCAGCAGCTCAGAAATTCAACTAAATCAGACATAACCCGGGATAAAAAGAACTATTTCTGTCACCTCCAGGATAGACACCAGAATAACCCAAAGAAGTTTTGGGCAGGTTTCAATAACCTCCTTTATTCTGGGAAATCCTCTACCCCAACCCCAGAGAAACTTATTGGTAAAGATCCTGTAGAAATAGCCAACACTTTCAACACTTTTTTCACTGAGACCATCCAGTCACTAGCCAGTCAGCTACCTTCTTCTTCCCCCTCTATTACTACTACTGCCAAAGATCCACCTTCCTTTAAGCTCCAACCAATACCCACCTCCTATATCAGAACCCTATTGAAAAAACTCAAACCATCCACTCTATCGGCTGATCGACTCCCAGCCGAATACCTACAAATAGCATCAGATGCTGTAGCCTACCCCATTTCTATCTTAATTAACAGGACTATTACAGAAGGCATAATCCCCTCTCTTTGGAAAATATCCTATGTCATCCCTCTTCATAAGGGGGGTTCCTCAACAGAAACTTCTAACTATCGACCGATAGCAATTCTGTCACCTATTGCAAAATTAATGGAAAGATGTGCTCACAAACAACTCCTACATTATCTCACTCTAAATAATCTTTTGTCCAAAACTCAACATGGCTTTCGCCCACATCATAGTACTACCACTGCTCTCCTATCCTTTGTTGACACAATCAACAGCAACCGTAACAACAAACTAATTACTTCTGCTCTATTTCTTGATCTGTCAAAAGCCTTTGACATGGTCAATCATCAACTCTTACTACAAACCCTTGAAAACCTTCACCTTGATAAACCGGCCCTAAACTGGTTTAATGCTTACCTCTCTAATAGACAACAGGCTGTTCAGTGGCAAAGTAAACTATCCCACTTACTACCTAACACAATAGGAGTTCCCCAAGGTTACATACTTGGCCCCCTTCTTTTCTCTGTATTCAGAAATTACCTCCATGCAGTCATCCCTAAAGCCACCTGCATTCAATATGCAGACGACTCTACATTGATTTGCTCTGATCTCTCTCTCAGTAACCTCCAGAAAACCACCCAACACTGCTTTACTGAAGTGGAAAAATGGTTTACTGAACGGAAACTTATCCTAAACCCAAAAAAAACTAACCTACTACTAATTCTCCCTACCTTAGCCTCTTCTTCAGGGCTACACCCTCCACTCCCTAATAATATAACCTTCCACATTCAGTCAACTAATGGGACCATCATCGAGCCTGTCACCAACACCAAATTACTAGGTGTCACAATTGACCATAAGCTCAAATTTGATACTCACATTAGCCAAACTATAAAGACAGTTAACAAGAAACTTGGTTCCTTGTATAGAATTAAGAACTTTCTTACGCCCCATACTAAACTAACTACTCACCTTCTCTCCACCCTACTTTACGCCTCTCCAGTACTTTCCTTCCTCAAAAAAACTGAGCTCAACAAACTCTCTGTAGCTTATAACCATATTGCCAAATTCGTAACTGGTGAACCTTACCATACTCACCACTGCCTTAACCTAAGAAAACTTGGCTGGTTAGAACTCCCCAATCTTCTCAAGTTTAACCAACTTAATGAAGCATTTAAAATTATCAAAGAACCAGAACCCCCCCCCTCATTGTACAAACTTTTAACCCCCTATTCCAATCTAAATAGTCTTTGTTCCTCTAATAGTGTCATGGTACAAACAACGAAATCCAATAATTCAGATGGCGATGCTCTCTTTGCCAACTCCATCGGAAAACTATGGAATTCCCTTCCAAATAACCTAAGACTAGCTACCTCTCTCAACCAATTCAAAACTAACCTTAAACTATTCTTTAGCTCTCATTGGCTATGTCCTTGCACTAAACCAGACTAAATCTTTAGATCCCTACCTTCCTTCTTGGCTGGCTCACTAACTAATTATTTTTTCTCTTATATATCCAGATCCTACACTTTCTATCTCCTACTAAACATTGTCCTTAATTAACCCATCTTTTGCTATGATTTGCTTTTCGTCAAATTACCAAATTTAATTGTATGCATACTTTGTTTTTCCGTGTTTATGTTTCCTCCTACAAAATTGTATTTTTAGTATGTAATCCAATGTCTGTTCGATCATTGTGGAGCTTTTCTCCCCGGGCCTCTGCTGAAAAAGGATTTATATCCAGTTGGACTAGCCCGGTAAACAAATGTAAAATAAATAAATAAATAAAATAAAATCAACTCTTCGGTCACTGCCCCTGGACCAGTCGTAACCAAGTCCTGGCTGTACCAATAAAACATTTCACCCTCCGACTGCACTGCAAAGGTATCAATTTGTCACTGTGCTTCCATACCCTGCATAGTCGGAACTACTGATTTACCAAATAGCTGCATAAGGTCTCTGCTCAAGAGGTTGACTGGGCATTTTTCAGAAACAACAATTTTGCTTTTCTGGGTCAATCCTGAAACAGGATCAGTTATCACAATATTATGGGAGAGGGGCTCCCGATACAGCTGTCCATCAGCTGCTTTCACTAATATGTAATCAGGTGACTCTGAATTCTCTGGCAGTTTGAAGGGATGTATCAGGGTCCGTGATGCCCCTGAGTCACACAAGAATCTGACTTCCCCCCCTTCTACCATGAGTGTAACTTCTGGTTTCGTGTCTGCTAAATAGAGCTCTAAGCTCAAAAGAGCCAAATCCAATATTTAATTTTCTTCACTATCCGTGATTTCTTGCACTACCTCTATTTCTTCTGTCACATTCTCTACCCCCTCTATCACATACTCATTTGTCCCTTCTCTGCTATCCCCTTCTAGTGATTCCTGACTATCATATAGTCAGTCCTTACCCTCTTTATCTTCCGTAGTTGCCTTCTTGTTTTTCTTGCAATCCCTTGCCAAGTGTCCCTTTTTACCGCATTTAAAACATTCACCCCTTTCCTTTCACCCTTCAAATTCCTCTGATCATTGATCAGATTGTTTGTTTCCCTGGGCATTTCTCTTGCCCTTTTTCCCAGACTATACTACATAAACTTCTGCTCCGTCTTCTACAAAAAATACTTGGGCGTTCTTCTTCTTTTTGCTATTATAATGCCTTTCAGCATGTCTAGCATATTCAAGCAATGACTGTAACCTTCTTGTACGATGATCTACCATGAATTTTGTAATAAAACTGCTTATGGGTGCAATACTGCCTCTCAAAAATGCATTCTTTAACTGCTGTTCATATGGGGAATCATGTGCCTGATCTTCAGGAACCTGCATTCCACAGTGGTTATTAAAACATTATAACAGTCTGGCATAATATCTGTCAACAGTTTCGCCTTCTTGTTGGATGCATTGATTAATGCAAGTCCAGTCTGCCCTAGGCTTCCATTTCTCAGTGATTCGGTCTGTAAGACCTTTCACTCTGTTGTCTAACTCTGCGCTGCTGTGTGGGAGGGGCCTGAACACAGCATCACAGGGATTCCAGTCACTACTAATCATGTGCCAGTCTGGCCCCACAATTTGTCTGACTACTTTTTCTACCTCTTCTCCAATTAAATTATAACTTAGCCTAATTCCTTGCAAATCTTCTAAGAACTTTCTAAAATTAACTTTTGGATGGGGGAATTCCCTCAGTGGCTTTCCAGATGCCTTCCGGAGTCCAGGGTCTATACACTAGAATAGTTGGGTCCTGCCCTTCTTGTCCTGCCTGAGGATTAGGCACTTCTATATGTGGTCATATTTCTTCTTCACTCATAGAGTATGAATTTCTATCCATTTGATATAACTCAATGTCCCCTTTTGAGTTTCCTGCCCGTGTTCGAGACCTGGTCTTGACGGGATCTCTAATAAACGTTTTCACTTTTGTAGTATCTCTATTTACAGTGACAGCAGGATATCGCAGGGGTGGACTAACTTGTTCACTTGCCCCATATTCTGGTAAGGAAAATGGAGGGGCTGATGCTATTACTAGGTTAGTGTCCTCCTTGTCTAAAAACATTGCTTTTGAATTATTATTCTTTTGTTCCCTTCGGTTTACTTCCTCAATCCACCTGTGTGCCTGAGGAATTCCTAATTGACGTTGCTTTTTTACCCGACCTTTAGAATTGATTTTAAGCTGTTTGACGAGTTTGATAAGCGAGGATTTTTCTAGTTTACCATCAAATTCATAATTATTAACCCATTTTGAGTAGTATTTAATATTATCAGCACGCTGTGACTGCATGTATTTTGCGTCTTCGGTTAACGGCAGATTTTGGGACTTTTTTGTACAATTATTACCCATTTTGTTCTACCCTTTCAATCGTTAAGTAAAACCTTATTTTTAACATGGTACCACGGATGTTTTTATAGTCTCTTCAGAATGACTGCCTACCTGCTCTACTTCCCTGATCTATGACAAGACAGTAATCTTTCTGTCCCTGACTTATAAACAAAGTCCTAACAGAACAAATACAAATCTAGTCCCTGATCTAAAACAGAAAAAAGAAGGTGGATTCAACTTACCCGAGCCTTCGTGATTGATCACCTGGTTTGAGTAAGCATGTCCTTCAGTCGTAGATCAGAAAGTGGCTGGCCTCTTTTTGTATGACATTTCAGTCGGAGGGCTTTACAAGTAAGAAGAATCGATGTGGTTTCTTCCCCGTACGGTTTCAAGCCACCTGGCCTGTCTGATCCGAGGCGAAGTGAGGGTTTCCGGTCTGAAGGACCAATCTGTCAAAGGAAAAAACTTCAAAGACCAATATACGTAAGGTTCAGTTAAGGCACTTTTAATTTGCTTGCCGCACGGAGACAAAAACATGCAAATACAAGGATTTGTCTAACTACTAACATGAAGTATGTTCATTCTTATACTGTTTTACAAGACATGGCCTTCTAAGCTGACGTAATCAAACACAACTTTCAGTATTGTTCTACAGCAGATGTTACTCAGATTTTCTGCTGACATGACTAGATTTGTGAGAAACATTTTGAGAAAAACAACCTGGCCTTGGTGACCATTAATCCGTTTACAAGCTTCTATTGTACAGTGTTACTTTTCAAGGTACTCTTCTAATTCAGATACAAGCAAATGCTGATTGCAGTTCATATTTTCAAGCAGGCTTTGTCCTAATTATCTATAACTTCTACAGCTGTGTATTTTCTCACAGCGGAACTTCTTGTCTAAGTTTCATACAAGTAGTATTGTTCTATTCATTATTTTCCTAACGCAAGCAGAAATCACCTGCTTCTCAGTAAATTTCCAAGACACAAGCAAGATTTTAGCTAACAATACAAGGTCAGAAAGCATCTACAGTTTGTACAGATTTATGCAGTATAAATAGAATAAATGTGTTAACCCTTTTCAAGCTCTAAATGCACTAAGCATATTACTAATACACACATTAATACATATTTTTCTAACACAGGCCCACAGGATACCAAACAATCAACGGTAAGTAATGCAGGTGTATAGTTCAGCAGCCTCTATCTACACTCTGTACACAATCCCTAGGGGGTAAGGACCTCATCTGATAAAATGGGATGTAACTGTTACATAACAGGGCACAACTGACACCATCACAAGCACACTGACAATCAGAACAGTCTGTATGGCAGGCAGCAGTAGGCCTGCATTTAACCAAGATAAATTGTACGGTATTGTACATCTGTATACCTTATGGCAGCTCACCCCTGATGGTCTTCAGTACTTTGGCCTTTCAGGATTCTGTAGCACTCCCATATACATATGTGTATATATAGATATATGTATACATAGCTATAAGTATATGTATATATAGATATATATAGCTATATATGTAAGCACATCCTAGGTGTACAGCTATGCCTAGTTATGTTGGTATATATGTAGATATCAATAACTATATGTGCATACATATCTATTCTGATATACCTACTACTGTCAATATATATGTAGATATCCATACATATATGTGCATATGTATCTCTACCAGTATATGTGTAGACATATATTGCTCTGTATATGTATATATCTGGGTGTTTATTTGTATATCTATGTACATATACATATCGATCTATGCATGTCAATATGTAGATCTGTATGTCTATATAGATATATGGATAATTATATGTACATATATCATCACTATATGTCCTGAACATGGGGTGTAGCCCTACCTCAGCCCCTGTAGTCCCAACTTCATAGTTCAATTGGATGTCAGGTATGTATAGCAGGTATACTTGTAGAGTATTGCTACTGTAATAAGGAATGTCTCCACAGACATGGTGTGTGTGAGAGGTAACATCTGCTTTTAACATGTGAGCCACTGGCTACTGATAAGCATCCTAAGGACATCATACTACAGTACCACTGCTAGCACGTAATGCTCCTGTGGACTACCGCAGAGATAATGGCCAATATATGTGGGCAGTTTGACACACTCTGGACAGTCCAGAGGTATACACATAACACCTTAGTGCAAGACATGTGGACCAATCCTGACAATGTGGATGTTAACACCATGTAGATGGGTATAACACATAACTACTGGTATACATTTGCCCCCATAGGTTATGCATTCACACATCCCTGTCTGCCTTGCCACATAATAACCACTGGTAAGGGGGTGCCATGGCCACATGCCACCCACTAGATATTGACATACATCTGTACAGCATCCCCACTGCTCTGTCTGACATACATGACTATTCTGGTGGCCCAGCAGCAGTACATCTGGCAAGTAACTGGACATTACATCTCACTGGGTAAGAACACTAAGCTGCTAGGCATGTAACAAAGCACTGTGCAGGCCTGGCTCAACACTGGCCTACATTTCCTATGGGGGAATGCACATGTACCTGCACATAGATAGGCTCTACAGGCATGCCACAGCACAGAGTAACATACACCTGTGTGTAAGTGCATCACCACAACCAATGTGAACACAGCCACAGCTACATATGGCATGTTAGTGTATTATTACAGTATATGGACTATCTGTTCAACACCAACCTCATATGTGCCACACACACAAACTCACCCTACATATACTGGGCCGCTACATAATGTGGTCCGCTGCCTGTCTGTGGTATGAGACATGTGCATGTATGGCCATACAAACATGTAAGCCTATAGGGTAGCATACAGTGGAGCAGCATGTAACATCAGACAGAACAAGACCAAGAACAATGACATCTACCACAGTCTGTACACAGGCCAAGGAACATATTAACGATACACACAATGCTGACAATCACCATATGTACACAGACCTCAGTACTGTACACACAACCACAGAATGTTCAGGTTATATCATCAAATATAACCCATAATATACATTACATGTATAGCAGTCTGATATCTCACTGGCTTGTTATCAGATATGATGTCAGTAATTATGGTGTACAGTACATATGCACCCCTTACTGCGTGACATATGTACAAAGGTTGTCAGGGTTGTGGCTGGAGGCACATACACAGGGCCAGTATTGAAATGTTGCTGTAATAACCTCATACATTTACTGTTGTAACAGGGTTTGTTGCATCATATGTCCTATGAGGGATATGAAGTCAGTAACTCTCATGACTGTCACCATCTACAGCCTGCAATCTTCACACTACCTTCTGCAGTTCACAGATAGGTGCTTTGTGGGTAACACCTGAAACAAAAGGCACCACACACTGGCCAGTCTACAGATGGCTGTTCCATCATAAATATAGCACTGACATGGCAGGTATGTAAACATGTAGGACAGCTATATCCACACACACCCTGTTAAACCAGTATTACTCCAAATTCAGTATAGCAGCACTTACAGTCTGTAGTCAGGTCAGGCACAACCCCCTCCTGTGTGTTGGCCTGTTTCCACAGTCTATGTTGTTAGAGGTAAACCCCAATCTGTCTGAGGTGCTGTTTGCCAAACAACAGATTGAGTTCCTACTCACAGTGAATGAAAGGTCCAACACCAACATGATGTTCCTAGATACTGGTGTGTTTTTCCATGCAATTGGCTATGGGAATGTTACCACAGCTGTTCCACATGCAATCAGCTAGATGAGGGCTGTAATTCGTGCAGAGGCCATCAGCTGATCCTGAGCATCACTTAAAATACACATGCTGCTGCCTAAGCAAAGCAGGTGTAAGTCTCCACATCCACCAGAGAGGGAGTAAGAGAGGCAGACAGATGCACAGAAAAGCCATGGATGGTGGGAGAGTAAAACTTATGCATTTTTGTGTCACACACCTACCAGTACAGGGTATCAAACCCCCGACAACTATGTAGTGCTATCACATGTCCATGCAGTTATTCGATTTGCCACATAGGTTACATGTTGGGAAGTCCTCAGAATGTATATGTGATGGTGAGTGACATCTGCAACAGTGATTTGCAGGCTATGTGGTAGGTGTAGTACACATGCTTGCCCACATGAACAGGTGTCAGTGTCAACACAGCCACACCCTCACAGGGACGCACACACATTGCCACACTTAGCAGGGCCAGGAAGACAACTCATCACTAGTGGGATTGCCACAACACACTACTGTGCAGGTATCACATACACCACAGAGGTCATATGGAGGTTATATGTGCAAAGGGTATGTGGAGGTGTCTGACATCAGACAGCATGCTTCAGTATGCCAAGGGGGGTTGTAGGGAGTGTGAATGTGGTCATACGCATCAGACACTACACACACAGACATAGGTGCCAGTACTGACATGCATGTGTGCACTGCTTCACGGGTGTGTTGTGGTTGATGGTGCTAGATGGCTATACAAGGTTAGGTGAATGGTATACCTTGGCATCAGGCTACATGACAAGTCTGCATTGTGGCTCTGGGGTGTAGTGTCTGGAGTTGCCCACACAGGTGGGTATTGTATTCACCATCCAGTCATATGGATGATTATTGCATGTGGCCAACTCTGTGCACTGCTTGCCATGTACGTGTTCCTTCATCCATGATATGGACAGTGTCTGGGATGTGCACACCTCCCACATGCATGTACAGTGACAAGTGGAACTGTACCTGGGGTGTCTGGCCCATGTTGTGTACACAGATCGTTATCATCAGATGTGCCAGTCTTGGCCTCATGTGGCGGGAACTGTTCATGGACAGCAGGTTGGCCCTGCACCTACACTGATAGCATGATACCAGTATTCCCTGGTGTCAGTGGCATCTGTCCATACAGGGCTTGTGTTTCAGGCATGTTATGTCCTTTGTGGGTCGCATTTGATGGCACCACAGGTGTTGCAGATGTCCAGAGGGTACCATGGGTGGAGGTGCACTGTCGTCATGTACATGCCTATTGGACTGATGGACAGGGTGCCATGCCCTCTGCAGCTCACAGCAATCACACCATGGTTACTATCATTGGGCAATATGCAGGGTACTACCAACATAGTGTCTGTTCGGCTGTTGCTTAGGCAAGTGTGTGTGTGTGTGTGTGTGTGTGTGTGTGTGTGTGTGTGTGTGTGTGTGTGTGAGACATTGGTTGGGCGTGAATCCTGGGTAATACAAGGACTGCTAACATTGTTCAGCTGGCATTGATGTCACATTTAGGGGTATGGCTTTGCTCCCCAGCCTGTTGGCTATTTCACATCTTTTATCCCTGTACAGTGGACATTGTGATATATACTTGGCTCACCATATAAGAAGTTTGCAAAACCCACTCCACATTGAGTCCAGTTGTTACACACTCACAACCACCGCCACACAGGATATGAATTACAAACACAGACACACACACACCTGTCATGTCTGGGATTAGAACTCCTACCTAACTAGTATATTACACTATAGCACTGCTCTGCTATAGGATGTACCATGGAGATTACTGGAGTGCCTCTTCCCCAAAGGTGTATTCCACAGTGAATAACATCATCAGGATTGCCAAAGTAGCGCATTTGAATTGTAGTGAGTGTGACTAGCCTAAAATGCATTGTTCCCTACACAAACATAGAAACACACACAAAACATCCACAACTGCCATGTGTGGGAGTAAAACCCTTATCAGAGGTCTATATCACACTCCAGCACGATGCTGTTATAGGACACACCACAGAGTTTACTGGAGTGTCCTTCCAGTGAATGACATCAGCAGGATTGCCAAAGTAGGGCATCTGAATTGTAGTGAGTGTGACTAGCCTAAAATTCATTGCTCTCTCTCTCTCTACACACACACACACACACACACACACACACACACACACACACACACACACACACACACACACACAATTGCCAAGTCTGAGAGTAGAGCTCCTACCTAACTATTCTATCACACTACATCAGAATGCAGTTATAGGATGTGCTATGGAGATTATTGGGCGACAACCTTCCCAAAGGTATATTTCTAGGTGGATGACATCGGCAGCCTTGCCAAAGTAGAGCATTTGAATTGTAGGGAGTGTGACTACCATAAAAAGCATAGCTCTCTACACAGACAGACACACACACACACACACACACTTGCCAATTCTGGGAATAGAACTCCTACCTAACTAATTTATCACACTACAGCAGTATGCAGTTATAGGAATTGCTATGGAGATTACTGGACTACAAACTCCCCAGAGGTGTATTTCTAGGTGGATGACATCAGCAGCCTTGCCAAAATAGGGCCCAGTCTGCAGAGTACTATGCTTGTTTTTAATAGTTGATGTGTGTAACATTTTTTTACTTGATGTTTCCTGTGTGTGTGTGTGTCTGTGTGTGTGTGTGTGTGTGTGTGTGTGTGTGTGTGTGTGTGTGTGTGTGTGTGTGTGTGTGTGTAATTATTGCATTGACCTACATAACATCTGTTATAATAAAAGCACACAGACCCATTCCGGATGGATTTATAACATTTTACTGTCATGACAAATCCTGAAGAAGGAAACAACACATAGCACCCAACATGCAGCTTAACTTTATAGGTACTGCTTTTACAGTGGTTCTCATATTTCATACATTACATCCTTCTATGTATACATGTTTATGTGGAACTGATAAAATACTGACTATTTTATGTTACCATTAACATGTAGAAATAAAAGTCAGTGAGCAGATCATATCAGCATTGATATGACACTACCTAATATTTAAGAATTTATTATATATACAACAACGCAGAGTAGCTGAAATTGACAGTCTTTTCTACTCTCAGACTTAATCATGCCAGGAGAAAGTGGAAAGTTAATGCAAAAGACACCAAATTCTTGGAAAATGGCACAGTAAAGTCAGTACCGTAGTGGAGAAAGTTAATGTGATAAGGATGTTAATTCTGCCAAGAGATCTGTATTTCATGAGACAATTGTCTTTAATGGAGAAAAGTGGCAATTAAATCCAAAGATCTAAATGTATTGTGACATCTATATGTAAGAGTGAGGTGAGTAGGACAGCAAAAGGAGGGATGTGACTGATTATAGAATGGGGAGGTGTGGTGTGACTGAATATAGAATGGGGAGGTGTGGTGTGACTGAATATGGAATGTGGTGTGACTGAATATAGAATGGGGAGATGTGGTGTGACTGAATATAGAATGAGGAGGTGTGGTGTGACTGAATGTAGCATGGAGAGGTGCAGTGTGGCTGAATATAAAATAGGGAGGTGTGGTGTAACTGAATATAGAATGGGGTGGTGGGGTATGCCATATTTTTAATTATAATTAATCACAGCATTGGCTTTAGTAGCACTTGAGAAGAGACAGATAGGGCCCAAATGACAGAAAGTATTGGGGCTATAGGCATGAGGAAGACGTATTGACAAAGTTTTGGAAATCAAAGAAGGTAATTGGAGAGGAGGTTGGGAGATTGCTTAAATATGAGATATGGGATAACCCAGGAACATAAATTTGGGGAGGAATATAAGGTAACACTAGAGGAGAGATGGCAAGTTTAGTAAAAGATGGTAACATTTTCTTCTGAGAAGAATAAGAAGATCAAGAAAGGTGGTTTTGGGAGTGGTAGGAGCGCAAAGAAAGATGCAATCTATGCATGGAGTTTTCATTGCAATTTGAGTAGCATAGGTTCATAGGTTAGTAGTAGGTTATCTGCCTGAGGGTATCTATAAGCCTAGCCAGAAGGTGTTGGCTTTTGCTGCCCCCTTAGATTTGTTCCCTGTGCCTCTGTCCAGCAGAGCCATTAATTCCCTGTGCTTCTGGCTGGCTAATAAGCTGGCTACCAAAGGTTGGCTAGTATGACAGGGGAGTTATACAGGATAACCACCTGAAGAAATCTGGTTCAAAAGTTCAGGAAGATAAAGGATAGCTTAAGGAAGAAGTTAAGTATGGTGAGGCATATGTCAACCTGAATATCAGTAAATATGAGCAGGTAATGGTAACACTGCATAGAAATGGGCTGTAGTTGAGGAGATACATTTTACTGGGGGTGGGGGTGGGAGTGACTGAGAAACATATCAAAACTCATCTATTATGGATTTGGAAATCAGTTGACAAAAGATGCTGTAGGAATGACAAGGAAAGTGTAGAATATATAGATGTTTTGGGATTGTGTTACAATAAGACCAGTATCACAATATTGTAAGAGGCAGTGGGAAGCAGTATATGGGAATTTTATTTTCAGGACATGCTTGTTCATCCTGTTAGGAAATGAAGGAGAAAACAAAGGGTGAATTGAGGTGATAAGGTGCAAATCATGTTTATGGGAGAGTGGTTGATGAGTTTTATAGCAAAGTGCTAGAAAGTAAGCTAGAAGAAAAGTGTTTTAGCAGTAGACAACATTAGACAATACAGTGTAGAACAAAGTGCAGAAGGAGAGGATAACATTTCTGAGAACTGGTAATTGAAAGATATATGGATGAAAGGGTGAAAATGATCCCATGCAGAAACATGGGAAGAAAAAACTGTCTGTCTGCAGTCATTTCTCACAGTATGGCTAGTACTTAAAAGGTGGAGGGAACTAGGAATCCATATTTGTTATAGTATCAAAATGTGTAATGAACAAGTCAAGGAGGATGTCTATTAAGCATGGAATTTTCTAAAAAATATTCTGTTTGCTGCATTTAACTGTTTGTGTTGCAGCTATTTAGTATGTTTCTTATAAGTAAATGGTTAAAGTTTTCGCCTCCCATGCACAGCATACAAGGATCAGTCCTAATCTCTGATCATTGCATCTGAAGAGTTTGCATGTTCTTACAGTGTCTCTGTGGGGTTCCTCCAACCATCCAAAGACATATTAGGTACTTCTACCTCAAACCTACTCAAAATTGGATGGAATTGTGAGTAGCTGCATAGACTCCAGGTCATGCCTATTATGTGTAGCTTTGTATAGACTAACTGCTTTAGGAATCAGCCATGATGCACAGTATCCTCTAGATAGGAGAACACAGATCACATACTGCACACAGTATCAATGTTAGCTAGTCAAAGTTGTAAAATTGGCTATAGGTGATTCAATCACATTCACTAATGTCCCCGAAAATGGGCATGTGTATTTACCAGTGTTAAGTGGGTTGATGACCTGGCCTACTCTGACCTACACCAGGGATGTATGCTAATGGTAGGAGGAGTCTATGTGCCACTGCTGGCCAATGTGTGCCTGCCATAAAGCTCATCAACCTTGGGTCTATAAGCTACTGGCTGACCAGTGTACAGTTGCCCAGCTTGAATGGATCTGTATTAAAAGATTGAATGGCCACAACCTCAAATCCCAGTTCATTGAGACCAGAGCATCAAAGAATACAATTGTCGAAAGATGATTTGTTTGAATCTCACCTCATCAAATCGCAATAGTTGCCCAACAGCTGAGACATTAACATCTTGCATGTTACTTTTGGTATGTATAACATGATGGCAGTAAATATTTATATTCATTCTGACTTACAGACAGATTTCTTAGCTGTTGGCCAACTATTGCGATTTTATTCAGTGAGATTTGAAGAAGATGGCTTTTGACAATTGTATTCTTCAAAGCTCTGGTCTCTATGAACTGGGATTTGATGTTGTGACTGTTCGATCTTTTAATGTAGATCCACTTGGATTATCTGGGATAGCTCTGTTGAATGAAAGCTGGACATAAAAAACAAATGCACGCACTCAAAGGCTTCTCTCAGTATGAGAACATCGTGTGTCACTGCTGTAACTGACTGGTTCAAAACCTGAGAGCACCCCGGCACTATTAGGGTTTACCTCATTATCAACCATCATGGCCCCAAACCCGGACACTACCACCACCACAGGAGGATATATCCACAATTCCATAAAGGATACCCACATCCAGGTTGGAAAACTTAGCATATGAGAAGCTTGACCAACCAAGCAAATATACTAAATGGCAAAACAAATTGTAGCATATTCTAGGCCACCTACACACCACTCTCAAACACCACACAGCCTCAGGTGAAGAATGTATCTCTGGAAATGTGGAGGTATAAATGTCAACCAAACACCATCAACCAAACATAGACCGAATATAGATATCAACTGAACCTTCCTGCTAGCTTAACGGGTCAAGTTCCTGGAGTTAATGGAAGAATTAAATGCCATGGAAGCTGGTCACTGTGAGGAAAGGAGAAAAAATATGCAAAATCTCAAACATGGGGGCAAAACTCAAAACGCTCCACACGGGCTCATTGGTGAGATCTGATCGATCATAAACTATCCTCCTGAACAAATCCCCAAACCCCAACAAAAAAGACCACACAGAGAAAAACTCAAAAGCAAACTTCACTCACTACTACTGGTGGGGTGTGTTCAAGACGAAGAGCCGAGGCAGTGGAGCTTTGAAAGCACAATGTGGAAGCTTCTACAAATGAAATCTGAACAACTCCAGACTGGCAATCCAAATAAATCCAAAAAATAAATCAAGAGGGGATAACTTTCCACACAAAATCCAGTCTAGTGGACTGAAACATTAACAAACTTACAATAAGAGGAATAAACTAGAACATACATGAACCACAAAAATCATAAAGGGAAGTCACCCTGATCATTATTGAAGAAAAAAATCTGAGAGCACTGCAAAAAATCAACTAAGGCCAGTTTTGAGAATCAATTTGCCATGGATTCAAAGGACAATCATAAGGCCTTTTTCAGAGATATGCTCAAGAGATAAAAAAACTCCCATATATGCTCAGCTCAGAATTGAATGAAACAAAAATTGCCTGACCACAGACCCACAGGCACACCAAACTCTCAGTTCAGTGGCAACTCCCTCTCCCCACCCCCTCCCGGAGGGAGCCCCCTGTCTCTGCCAGCTATAACATCAATGAAAAGGTGGCTACTAGTTCTAAGCTCTAAAGCTAAAATCCATTGGGACCAGATGGCAATCCCGGCTGTGTGCTACACGAAGGAAATGAACTGCAGCCTAAAGCTAACCACTCTATCAGCTCTCAGCCTACAGGATACATCAAGGATGGCGTCGGCAACTGTGGTCCCACGGTCTATGGAGTGGTGCCCTCTGGTCCCCATAAAATTACGGTGCCTACCAATGTCTTAACTGCAAGCTAAGCAGCAGGTATGGAGAGGATGCTATGGAGCTCATAATAGAAGAGATAGGGGACAAGCACAGGGGGTGGATGGCATTGTTGGCAGTCGTCATTTCGAAGCTTGACCTTTTTGATGCTTCCATTTTCGCCCACGAAACAGTCATCAAAGGTCATCACTGCCAAGGCAGAGGAACACAAGTACATTTTGCCTTGACAAAACAAAGAAGACTAATTACCCACTCTAGCTAAATGTAACAAGATGGGTTGCAAAAAAAAAGCCATCACACACAAAGTTTACCAAACAGGCAAGGCGGCTTACCACAGGGTTAAGTTGCTCCAAGCCAGTCGAACTCAAGCCAGTCTGGTGGTGTCCCAGTGCTCAGTCCCACGGCCCCTATTATCAATCTATACCTTGGTATGGGGCAACTACTTCTCAGAAGGACAAAGGAACATTAACTGTGCTGCAAGCTGAAAGTTTGCACTGAAAACAAACATCGGAATTGGATAGATGATGCACGCTCCGGAATGGAAACAGATAGCTGGAATGCCAGGAGAAGCCTGAATGGAAATGCCAAAAATGCCCAGTCATACCCTTCGGGAAAAATAAATACCAATACACATAGGAAAAGGCACCCCACTAAGCACAGATGATATCAATCCACAATCACTACAGCACAGAAGAGTTAGTCAGGGACCCACACCTTGGTTGACAGTGGCCTTCTTCATCACCAGATCTAGTATCATGGAAGAGTTCACTCCGAATCTTTGTCTGTCATTGTTCCCATTCCAGCTTCTTATCAGTAGGAGTCATTGTTCCATCCCATTTATTCCGTATCAGACCCCAAATGGTGCAACCATTCAAGGACCCCAAAGTCGCTCACCAAAGGATAAGGGACGAGAGATCCCAAACCAGCTGCCAGATTGAAGATACCAAGCTCTATTCTGTCATATGCTGCCAGATTCAGATTCAGCTCTATTCAGTCATACAGGCCATGTCCAGCCCGGAATATGTGCTGGACAACCCAAAGGCCATCAAAATCCACCAAAGTGACTTAATAAGTGACTTAAACCTAAGCCAAATCCACCAAGCACTAGAGCTCAAGGATAGATTTAGCCTCGAGTATAAATATGCTGTGGAATAGAGTGGCGGATCACTCACCGCTGCTCATCTGGCTGTGGGCCAGAGGTCCAGTCCATTGACCTGTGGATGGGAGATCATAGGTTGACCAGGAATCATCAAACCAAACCTGCTGGACAGATCATACAACAAACTAATGCTGACAGTATTTTTCATATAACTATAATCAACCTACCAAACATGATCTAAGAATTGCTGCACTCAGAATAGGTTCTCTGACAGAATGCAGCTTGGAAGTGGAAGACATGATGGAAAGGAGGAGGCTAGACATTCTGTGTAACCAGGAGGCAAGATGAAAGGGCAGTATGGCAAAGCCACTTGGCTTGGGACCCAGAGTCTACTACTGAGGAGGAGGACAGGAATCTTCAGATGGCAGTGAAGGATGTCATCAGAATTATCTGTAGATTCATGGCAATCAGACTCCAGTGTAATGATGGAACAGTATTCACAATCTCAAACTATGCTCCTCAGCAGGGTTGTGATAGCAAGAAAAGGGGTGCTTTCTGGAAGCAGTTACAGACCCTAGTAGAAAAAGATGGACAACACAAACTGGTGTTAATAATGGGAGACCTGCATTTTCACATAGGTATAGATAGACTTAACAGAATATGAGGACTGCCTACAGCTACATGGATGGCAACAGGAATAAAAGAGAGGTCATCCTACACTTCTGTCTGGCAGATGGTGAGATGGTGGCTAACACATGGTTCACCAAGACAGACAGTCACAAGATCACAAACAAGAGTGGCCAAAATGCAACTCAGGTAGATTTTTTCCTAGTAAGGAAAGAACATTGGAGTAGAGACAGAAATTGAAAAGTCATCCCCAGCAAAACAGTCTGTCCACAGCATTAACCACTGGTGGTCACTATCACTTGCAAACAGTGGACAAGGAAGGCTCTAAAGTCAACAGAGACCAGACTGAAAACCTAGAAGTTGAAGAGGGAGAAAGAACAAGAGTTCAAGGAAATACTCATGGCTCTAGCACCTCAGACAGATGAGGAAATAGAAGGAGTTGACGTAGAATAGTAACATCTGAAATCATCATGAAGACCATAGAACAAATATGAGGCCGATACTGGAATGAAAATAAGGTACATAAGGAAAACTGGTGGTGGAATGTGGACATCTAGAATAAGATGCACCAGGCTAACAAGGAGACTAACAGAGGGGTCAAAAGAGCAAAAAAGAACGCATCAGAGGCACACTACCAGCTTCTAGAAGGGTCTATATTAGATCAGCAAACGCTTAAAAAAGCGAATGCTAATTGATCGAACTTATTTAAGTGAATGTTTAAAATATCGAAGCAACAGAAACCTGAATTTTTTCCTAGGGGAAAGAATTTGGTTGTCCGTTTCTGTTGCTTTGGTATTTTCAGTTCTGTGGTGGAAAGTTACGGGTCGGATTCAGGTAAGTGTGCGATTGTGTGGATGTGAGTGTTAGGATAGGTTAGGTGAGTTAGGGAGCAGGTTAGGTATGTGTGCAATTGTGTGGACGTGAGGGTTAGGGAGCGGGTGAGGTAAGTGTGTGATAGTGACGGACCATAGGGTCAGGGTTTGGGCTAAGGTAAGTGGATAGTTAGTGGTGTGTGTATAGTTTAATGTAGGGTTAGGTGTCAGGTTTTAGGTGTATGTGTGTGGATTGCTGTTTGTTTGGTGTGCTTGTGTTGTGTGTGTGTGTTTTGTTTCAGCGATTTTTTTTCCCTAGGAAAAAAGTCACTGATCTGATAGGTCGAGATTGTAAGCTTTTGCTTACATAAGTTCAATCAATCAGTGTTTGCTTTTTTAAGTGTTCGCTGATCTAATATAGACCCTTCTGCAAAGGGACTCAGCAGATGGCACAAAGAAATTCTATCAGGTGGCATGACAAGGAAAGAAAGATAAAGAAGGTAGTTATCAGACATCCTACATAATGGGTACCAACAACCTGCTCACAAGTCTACAGGACATCAAAGGCAAATGGTAGGAGCATTTCCAGCAGCTTCTGAATGAAGAAAACTCAACACAAGCTGTGCTGCTCCAGACACAGCCTACAATAAAAGAGGTAGAAGAGCCCACCCTAGAAAAAGATAGAACTGCACCAAGGAAAATGAAGCCAGGGGAAACTGCAAGCTCAGATGAGGTCATGGTATATATGATCAAGATAAGTGCGGTGGGGGAGAAAGGGATCTGAAGGGTACTAATAGTGTGGAGAGAGAGATGTATCCTAGCTCAAAGGAGAATAATCGTTCTACTGCCGATGTATAAGAAGAATAAAGTGGACATTCATAACTGTGGGCTGTACAGAGATGTCAAACTCCTGTCACACTGCATGAAAGTACTGGAGATGGTGACTGACAAATGAATAGGCAGAGTAGTAGAAAGTAAGATTAGAGATGCGTAGTTCAGATTCAGATCAGGGTGCAGCACAACTGACCTGATGTTTGCAGTGAGACGGATTTCTGAGAAGAAGCAAAAGGTGAGGAAAGAGTTCAATGAGGCATTACGAAAGCTGGTTAGGACAATCCTGAGATGATCTGAGGTACGAGAAACACTGATAGAATGAACTCAGGTTATGTACACTGACCCAGTGGCACAAGTACAAACAATGTTTGGACTCTCAAAGGGGATTCCAGTGGGCATAGGTGTGCATCCTGGTTCACCTCTTAGCCCACTGCTGTTCATACTGGTGTTGGACTACATTAAGAAACAGGATGAAGGGGTCAGATCAACAAAACTGCTATAATGAGATGATGTAGCATTAGAAGTAGACTTTGAACAAGAATGTCAACAAATTACAGCTGACTGGAATGCAAAGATCAAGGCACAATAGATGAAACTGAGTACATACAAAACAGTTGTCATGGCAGCAAACAAAGGAAATCAGAAGAAGTTGAAAACTGATATAAAAGGGAAAATAGTGGAAGAGGTGAACAGCTTCAAGAATCTATGAGGGGTGGTTGAAGAGAAAGAAAGTCTGAATGAGGAGATCAAAGTCTAGAAATACTGTGTGACAGAAAAAGAAGCTGAAAGATTAAGTGTACAAAACAGTTGTGTGACCAGGACTATAGCATAGTACAGACATCTGAGCAGTGAAGACGTAGCAGATGAGACAGCTAGAAATGATGGGAAAGAAGTCCTGAGATGGGTGGCAGGATGCACACTGTGGAACAGATGAATTAATGAGGACATCAGAGCAGAAGACAAGGTAGTTCCAGTTGCAGAGGAGAAGGCCAAAGAGAGCAGATAACTGTGACTTGGGCACATGTACAGTTAAGGAAAAACAGTCTGGTGAAGAGGATCTCCTAGAGACAGGAAGAAGGTGAAAGGAAATGAGGGTGCCCATCCAAGAGATGGATGGAGTGCTGATAGAAGACCTGCTATAGTCAGACATGACCATCAGGTAGGACAGTGGGACTGAATCAAGAAGGATGGCAAAGGTTGATGTAACACCCTGACCTCATGATGTAACACCCTGACCCCATGATGTAACACCCTGACCCCATGTAGAAAATGGGAAAAAGGGAGTTGATGATAATGATAAATATATAGTACATTTTTGAAAAATGAAATAAAAAGAAGTTTAAAATATCTAAAGAAAAAAGCAAAGATCTGGGGAAGAAGACTGTTTACATCAACTTCCCAGCCATCAGTGATTTGTGTGACATCACTCAAAAAAAAAAAAACAGTAGTGAAGAAGAAATCGCAAATGACCTTCATGGGACTCTGTCTCTCTAATGCAGAATATTAATAGTATGCAGCTTTGAACTTCGTAGTCCACTCTCTAATGTAGAATATTAATAGTATGCAGCTTTGAACTTCGTAGTCCACTCTCTAATGTAAAATATTAATAGTATGCAGCTTTGAACTGTAGTCCACTCTCTAATGTAGAATATTAATAGTATGCAGCTTTGAACTTCGTAGTCCACTCTCTAATGTAGAATATTAATAGTATGCAGCTTTGAACTTCGTAGTCCACTCTCTAATGTAGAATATTAATAGTATGCAGCTTTGAACTTCGTAGTCCACTCTCTAATGTAGAATATTAATAGTATGCAGCTCTGAACTTCGTAGTCCACTCTCTAATGTAGAATATTAATAGTATGCAGCTTTGAACTTCGTAGTCCACTCTCTAATGTAGAATATTAATAGTATGCAGCTTTGAACTTCGTAGTCCACTCTCTAATGTAGAATATTAATAGTATGCAGCTCTGAACTTCGTAGTCCACTCTCTAATGTAGAATATTAATAGTAGGCAGCTTTGAACTTCGTAGTCCACTCTCTAATGTAGAATATTAATAGTATGCAGCTTTGAACTTCGTAGTCCACTCTCTAATGCAGAATATTAATAGTATGCAGCTTTGAACTTCGTAGTCCACTCTCTAATGTAGAATATTAATAGTATGCAGCTTTGAACCGTAGTCCACTCTCTAATGTAGAATATTAATAGTATGCAGCTTTGAACTTCGTAGTCCACTCTCTAATGTAGAATATTAATAGTATGCAGCTTTGAACTTCGTAGTCCACTCTCTAATGTAGAATATTAATAGTATGCAGCTTTGAACTTCGTAGTCCACTCTCTAATGTAGAATATTAATAGTATGCAGCTTTGAACTTCATAGTCCACTCTCTAATGTAGAATATTAATAGTATGCAGCTTTGAACTTCATAGTCCACTCTCTAATGCAGAATATTAATAGTATGCAGCTTTGAACTTCGTAGTCCACTCTCTAATGTAGAATATTAATAGTATGCAGCTTTGAACTTCGTAGTCCACTCTCTAATGTAGAATATTAATAGTATGCAGCTTTGAACTTCGTAGTCCACTCTCTAATGTAGAATATTAATAGTATGCAGCTTTGAACTTCGTAGTCCACTCTCTAATGTAGAATATTAATAGTATGCA
The DNA here is from genome assembly GCF_019279795.1 of Protopterus annectens. Taxonomy (NCBI): domain Eukaryota; kingdom Metazoa; phylum Chordata; order Ceratodontiformes; family Protopteridae; genus Protopterus; species Protopterus annectens. Next base: position 1,840,080,080 of record NC_056743.1, on the reverse strand, counting down.
GCTTTGAACTTCGTAGTCCACTCTCTAATGTAGAATATTAATAGTATGCAGCTTTGAACTTCGTAGTCCACTCTCTAATGTAGAATATTAATAGTATGCAGCTTTGAACTTCGGTGTCCACTCTCTAATGTAGAATATTAATAGTATGCAGCTTTGAACTTCGGTGTCCACTCTCTAATGTAGAATATTAATAGTATGCAGCTTTGAACTTCGGTGTCCACTCTCTAATGTAGAATATTAATAGTATGCAGCTTTGAACTTCGTAGTCCACTCTCTAATGTAGAATATTAATAGTATGCAGCTTTGAACTTCGTAGTCCACTCTCTAATGTAGAATATTAATAGTATGCAGCTTTGAACTTCGTAGTCCACTCTCTAATGTAGAATATTAATAGTATGCAGCTTTGAACTTCGTAGTCCACTCTCTAATGTAGAATATTAATAGTATGCAGCTTTGAACTTCGTAGTCCACTCTCTAATGTAGAATATTAATAGTATGCAGCTTTGAACTTCGTAGTCCACTCTCTAATGTAGAATATTAATAGTATGCAGCTTTGAACTTCGTAGTCCACTCTCTAATGTAGAATATTAATAGTATGCAGCTTTGAACTTCGTAGTCCACTCTCTAATGTAGAATATTAATAGTATGCAGCTTTGAACTTCGTAGTCCACTCTCTAATGTAGAATATTAATAGTATGCAGCTTTGAACTTCGTAGTCCACTCTCTAATGTAGAATATTAATAGTATGCAGCTTTGAACTTCGTAGTCCACTCTCTAATGTAGAATATTAATAGTATGCAGCTTTGAACTTCGTAGTCCACTCTCTAATGTAGAATATTAATAGTATGCAGCTTTGAACTTCGTAGTCCACTCTCTAATGCAGAATATTAATAGTATGCAGCTTTGAACTTCGTAGTCCACTCTCTAATGTAGAATATTAATAGTATGCAGCTTTGAACTTCGTAGTCCACTCTCTAATGCAGAATATTAATAGTATGCAGCTTTGAACTTCGTAGTCCACTCTCTAATGTAGAATATTAATAGTATGCAGCTTTGAACTTCGTAGTCCACTCTCTAATGTAGAATATTAATAGTATGCAGCTTTGAACTGTAGTCCACTCTCTAATGTAGAATATTAATAGTATGCAGCTTTGAACTTCGTAGTCCACTCTCTAATGTAGAATATTAATAGTATGCAGCTTTGAACTTCGTAGTCCACTCTCTAATGTAGAATATTAATAGTATGCAGCTTTGAACTTCGTAGTCCACTCTCTAATGCAGAATATTAATAGTATGCAGCTTTGAACTTTGGTGTCCACTCTCTAATGTAGAATATTAATAGTATGCAGCTTTGAACTTTGTAGTCCACTCTCTAATGTAGAATATTAATAGTATGCAGCTTTGAACTTCGTAGTCCACTCTCTAATGTAGAATATTAATAGTATGCAGCTTTGAACTTCGTAGTCCACTCTCTAATGTAGAATGTTAATAGTATGCAGCTTTGAACTTCGTAGTCCACTCTCTAATGTAGAATATTAATTGTATGCAGCTTTGAACTTCGGTGTCCACTCTCTAATGTAGAATATTAATAGTATGCAGCTTTGAACTTCGTAGTCCACTCTCTAATGTAGAATATTAATAGTATGCAGCTTTGAACTTCGTAGTCCACTCTCTAATGTAGAATATTAATAGTATGCAGCTTTGAACTTCGTAGTCCACTCTCTAATGTAGAATATTAATAGTATGCAGCTTTGAACTTCGTAGTCCACTCTCTAATGTAGAATATTAATAGTATGCAGCTTTGAACTTCGTAGTCCACTCTCTAATGTAGAATATTAATAGTATGCAGCTTTGAACTTCGTAGTCCACCCTCTAATGTAGAATATTAATAGTATGCAGCTTTGAACTTCGTAGTCCACTCTCTAATGTAGAATATTAATAGTATGCAGCTTTGAACTTCGTAGTCCACTCTCTAATGTAGAATATTAATAGTATGCAGCTTTGAACTTCGTAGTCCACTCTCTAATGTAGAATATTAATAGTATGCAGCTTTGAACTTCGTAGTCCACTCTCTAATGTAGAATATTAATAGTATGCAGCTTTGAACTGTAGTCCACTCTCTAATGTAGAATATTAATAGTATGCAGCTTTGAACTTCGGTGTCCACTCTCTAATGTAGAATATTAATAGTATGCAGCTTTGAACTTCGTAGTCCACTCTCTAATGTAGAATATTAATAGTATGCAGCTTTGAACTTCGTAGTCCACTCTCTAATGTAGAATATTAATAGTATGCAGCTTTGAACTTCGTAGTCCACTCTCTAATGTAGAATATTAATAGTATGCAGCTTTGAACTTCGTAGTCCACTCTCTAATGTAGAATATTAATAGTATGCAGCTTTGAACTTCGGTGTCCACTCTCTAATGTAGAATATTAATAGTATGCAGCTTTGAACTTCGTAGTCCACTCTCTAATGTAGAATATTAATAGTATGCAGCTTTGAACTTCGTAGTCCACTCTCTAATGTAGAATATTAATAGTATGCAGCTTTGAACTTCGTAGTCCACTCTCTAATGTAGAATATTAATAGTATGCAGCTTTGAACTTCGTAGTCCACTCTCTAATGTAGAATATTAATAGTATGCAGCTTTGAAGTACGTAGGCCACTCTCTAATGTAGAATATTAATAGTATGCAGCTTTGAACTTCGTAGTCCACTCTCTAATGTAGAATATTAATAGTATGCAGCTTTGAACTTTGTAGTCCACTCTCTAATGTAGAATATTAATAGTATGCAGCTGTCAACTTCGTAGTCCACTCTCTAGTGTAGAATATTAATAGTATGCAGCTTTGAACTTCGTAGTCCACTCTCTAATGTAGAATATTAATAGTATGCAGCTTTGAACTTCGTAGTCCACTCTCTAATGTAGAATATTAATAGTATGCAGCTTTGAATTTCGTAGTCCACTGTCTAATGTAGAATATTAATAGTATGCAGCTTTGAATTTCGTAGTCCACTCTCATAGGTTCATAGGTTCATAGGTTCATACTAGGCTATCTGCCCAAGGGCATTTATAAGCCTAGCCCATAGTTATGTGGCTTTCGCCACCCCTTTAGTTTGAATAAAAACTATGCCTATCATTTTGCTGTGCCTCTGTCAAGCAGTGACGCTGAAGTAATCCCTGGGGTATATCTGCAATCTCCCATCCATTGGTCAAGATTCCTCTTGAACAAGACCAGAGAGGTGCTCTGCCTCACATGTACCGGGATTTTGTTCCACAGCATAGGGAGTCTCTAATGTAGAATATTAATAGTATGCAGCTTTGAACTTCGTAGTCCACTCTCTAATGTAGAATGTTAATAGTATGCAGCTTTGAACTTCGTAGTCCACTCTCTAATGTAGAATGTTAATAGTATGCAGCTTTGAACTTCGTAGTCCACTCTCTAATGCAGAATATTAATAGTATGCAGTTTTGAACTTCGTAGTCCACTCTCTAATGTAGAATATTAATAGTATGCAGTTTTGAACTTCGTAGTCCACTCTCTAATGTAGAACATTAATAGTATGCAGCTTTGAACTTCGTAGTCCACTCTCTAATGTAGAATATTAATAGTATGCAGCTTTGAACTTCGTAGTCCACTCTCTAATGTAGAATATTAATAGTATGCAGCTTTGAACTTCGTAGTCCACTCTAATGTAGAATATTAATAGTATGCAGCTTTGAACTTCGTAGTCCACTCTCTAATGTAGAATATTAATAGTATGCAGCTTTGAACTTCGTAGTCCAGTGTGATTCTGCAAAAGTCCTTGTTAGTAGGGGGCATTAAGTAATACTTTGCTCTAGGCATCGGTATGTAACTACCGTACCTGTCTTTAGTGGGTAGAAGCTGTATGCATCAATAAGCAGCTTCTTCGACTGTCCAAAGTGGGTAATACTCCCACATAACTCCTTTATTCAATTCTTCAGTGCTTATTCTGAGCTGGTCTTAATTAACTACTAGTGACATATTGTTCACCCATTCAATAGGCTCAGCTTGTTTTACAATTATACCAATTTGCTCCATGAATTGCAATTTTTTTCAGGTTTGATGTTATAATTTTGCAGAAACTCTTCTTGGTGCATCAGTAAGAGGTGACATTTCTGGATTTATTCCATACTACTGTTCCTGAATTCAGCTACAGCCTGTAAATAAATCAGCAGGCTGGTCAGAACACTTACATGTGGCATTAGTCTTCTCATTTTGGTTTGGTTTTGCCTTTTCAGAGTCTCATCCCACTACACACCCTGGCATGTAAGTGGACAATACTGCACAAATGTATGACCTGCTTAGTCACAAACATGCAAGTTGCTGTAACTATGTATCTGAGAATCACTCCCTGCACTCATTTGGACTGATGGTTTCATGATTAGTGGTTTATGCATGCTCTTCCTTTCTTCTGTTTCATCATCATCATCATCATCCCCCTTTTTCCCATTTTCTATATGGGGTCGGGATGTCGTATTAATTATCACCATCTGTTTTCATAAACATACAGCAGCTCCTAATGACCAAATGTTGTTAATTTAGTGTCTGAATAAGCATGTTATATTCTTTTTCAGGGCCCTTTCAGGGCCAAGTCAGTGAATTCAGCCACTCTCAGTTATGATGGTACATTCTGCACCAAAATACTTTTAGCAATAATATATATTCTTTCATAGTCCACTGATTGTTTTGTTGACAAAACTGTTGAAATTCAGGGCCCCTTTCATCGAGACAGTACTCAGTGTATGCATATCAACTGGATTCAGCTGCTATTCCTTCTCTGGTTCAGACTTAGGTGAGTCAACAACTGAAAAAGCAACATATTTGTTTATGCCTGTCACTTGAAAAACTTTACCCTGCCTTTCTTTCCTCATTTTATACTTCACTTTTATAGAAACAGTTTAATAACTTATAACTTCAGTATTCTTTTTTGTTGCTAGAGAAGGTCTAAGTTCATACAAGTTACCAAATGTTGTGCAACACTGTGTCTGATTAAATGTTTTCTATTTTAAATGCACCATTATGACAATAGATTTGGGTAGGTCTTTTAAGTGCCATGCATATTCTAGCTTGTGTCATAGTATGCTGTACTATAACAGATGTTTTCTTTACAATTTTAGCAGATATTCTGCCTGTTTGTAATTCTACACTCATCCAGATCCTCTGTAAACTTCATTTAAATGCTTGTTAATTCTGCAGCTCAGTGCACATTCACAGCTTTCTCTAGCAATACCTTGACTCTGAGATGTTTCCTTTATACTGTGTCATACTTTATGCAGTTGTGCAACTCTCCAAATTCATAACCCATAGCTCTATTCCTTAGTTATAAGCATAAAAAGACGTGTATGCTAAATTTATTTCTAGTAAAAAAAAGCTGATATATGGTTAATTTCTTTTTAGGGTCACAATGTTGCTAACCTCTGTATTTAACAATAGATAGGGCAGACTGTTGCTTCTTAGATTAAAAATATAATGCATATTTTGGTATTATTTTTAACAAGTTAATGAAATGTAGGAGTATGGGTCTCTGGATTTTCCTCTGAAATGCCTCACTGAAGACATAAAATGTTTGCATATACTGTTTATAGTTTTCTTCTAAACTCTGTAGTAAATTTAAGGTTGTTGGAGAAGTAAGTGGAATAATAGAAGTCATGATATCAATACCGCTGCAGTCTAAAGGAAAACGGTAGCATAAGCTTGTGTGCTGTAAAGGCCCATCACTTACCACTGAATTCAAACAGTAAGTAGCTAGGCCACCTGAGGTTTGCTTTTGGTACATCATGTTGCTCTGTTTTTGACTTTTTATTTTCATTTTGATGTTTCTTTACTGGTTTCTATTGCTTATCTTGCCATTTTGCATTTCTTGACAGCTTGGCATTTTTTTCTGCTCCTTTGTCATTTCATAATTTTTTCTGTCTCGATTTCTGTTTATTTTCATTCATTACAACACAAGGTTTTGTTATTTCAGCTTTCAGTTTTCACCTGATATTTAAGTGGCAGACATTTTATTGGTTGTGCCATCTTCCTTTGGTTCAACCATTGGTGGTAGCAGGGATGTCACTGATGTGCCTTTCAGTTTTCTTCCTTTAGGCATGTAAGGTCAAATCCTTGAAGTGTTACCGAGTTCTACACAGCATGCCTCATACTGAAGGCACACAAGACTCAGTTTATATGGATCTGTATCGTTTACAATCATGGCAGCAAATGCTGAAGAAGGAAGAACCATGTGACATCCAAAAGATAGATAAGCTTTATAGGTACTGCTATTTAAAGTGGTAGTCACACCTTAGACATTACACATGCATGTAATGATCTGTAAAACTATATTTAACATGAATATATGGAGGAAGACTGCACCAGCATCAGACATTATGTAAGTTTGGTACCGGTGATCCGTACCTGAAATTAATGAGCAGAATGGTAGAGATACCCAAAACTTGCAAAGTGCTAATATATTAGACTTTGAATGGAAAAGCACACCATTTTTAGGTGTTATATGGATAACTACAGGATATTATTTTTATAACTTGGAGAATTATTTTGGGATGTTTTGTACATTTTTGGTGATAACCAGCAAGTATATCTTTCTTTTTTTATCAAGGTAGTTACAAGAGAGTTCTAACGAGGCTACAGTCAGTGTGAGCACTGAACTTTCACCTGCTGTTTTATTAAGCATCATTAGACTTGGGATGATCTTAAAGTGCCACAACAGTAAACATCTACATTATAATCTATCCAGGAAACACAGAAGTTAATCACCTCACTTAAACACTGCTCTGCCAGGGGTATGACAAGTGTAAAACTAAGTATGTACATGTAAGGAGAGTTCAAAAACTCCCATTATCTTTATGCTGAACTAGTTACAGAAATCTGAAACTACCATGCATTGATCACTGCTAAAATGGTATTTAACGCTTTGTTTTACAGAAGCATTGATACAGAGCTATATGTAGCTGTATAAATCTAAATCTATGCCTCTCTTTCACTACACACACACACACACACACACACACACACACACACACACACACACACACACACACACACACTGCAGATACACTATAGATTCACTGAAGCAGTTTAATAATTTGGCCTTGCTGCTCACAATACCGCACTTGCACTGTTTTTAATTAGTCCTGGGTTGCTTCAATTAATAGATGTTCTAGACATGCCACACTGGGCAAAGGCCCCACAACTTACAGAATTCAGTTAAGGAGTTACATTTCTGAACTGGTTTGGGAATGCACAGATATTTCCCATCATGATGGAGAACCTGTGCTTAAGAACAGAAGTGGTTCTGACTTGCTTTTTTCTTCTTCAGTCATGATCCTCAGCAGGAGAATCACAAAGAGAGTGAGTGAGTGAGTGAGTGAGTGAGTGAGTGAGTGAGTGAGTGAGTGAGTGAGTGAGTGTGTGAGTGTGTGAGTGTGTGAGTGTGTGAGTGTGTGAGTGAGTGAGTGAGTGAGTGAGTGAGTGAGTGAGTGAGTGAGTGAGTGTGTGAGTGAGTGAGTGAGTAAGACTCAATTTGTGATTAGCCTCTTCTCCAGTTATGCTATTGTGAAAGATTTGCTTTATCTGTTCTATTAAATGTTGGATATACACGACGTTTGGTGCTTTGCGTGTACCTTCTTCTGGTGTTGGAGTCGTGCTTTTGGTACACTATCTCCTTTTTTGCTGGTTATTTAGTTCTACTACACATCAACAGAAAAATACTCTCAACTCCCAAGGCCAAAGAAGTAAGCTGCAAATGTTTTGGCAAGGGGGTAATCACCCACCCCATAAATTTATATACCAATCCATTGCAGTACCAACTTAAGTGAGAAATCTCACAAAACAATATTTGCACTGACATGGAAATTGCTTCAGCAGTGATTTCCCATAAAATACAGTAACCAGTGCTGTGTTCTTCATTATCATTGATTGGCTGCAATCCTAATTAATTTGACAAAACATCATTGATATTATGAACCTCAATGCAAAAATATCAGGCACAATGACAGGCATTCTGCAAAAATCAAATAAGTAAACTGCTGTTAAAGAGTTCAGCCAAAAATACAACTAATGTTCATGGGCTGAATTCATTCTACCAAAAAAACACCTCTACACATAATCTAACAAATTAATCTTCTACTAAATGAGTGATACCCATACAAATATATGCAGTAATTTTTGTTTGACTGTGATTTAGGTGTCTTTTAAGAATGAAGGTTATTCTGATTACAGTGCACTATCAGAGCGTAGGGATGAAATATATAACTGGGCTTAAATGTGTCATATAATAAAGCATATTTCCAATTACTTAATTTTAATTGAAAAATTCAATAAGGTATAACTGTCTAGTCATCTAGGTAATTTGAATGTTGTTCTCAACCATATATACATTTGCTTTCACTATCAGTTGACAAAGTTCAAGAAGTCAAGGATAGGAATCCCTGAACTGGGTTCCTCAAAAAAAAAAAAAAAAAAAGAGAAAGAAAAAAGAAACAATGGCCAATAAAATACTTTTAATAAAATACTTTTTAAAGTGTTTTCTGAAATGGGCAAGCCCCTGTACATCCCCTGATATGGGAGAAAAGCCCCCCACATGCCTTGAACTTATATATACTAGTTCTGTTATCACTCCAATTTGAAGAGGGGAAATTACCTATGGAAAAGGCATCACTGTTGGCACAACTCACAGACGGTGATATCTTATGGAGAACCTATGATCCTTGGCTGAATTTCAGGCAAATGATGTCTGAGAATTCAGTCTTCATCTACCACTGGGTTACCCTACATGTTCTATGAATATAATTCAGAGATATTGTTCAGTTCTGTATTTGAAACATTTATACTTATGCTCTATATTTAAAATGCAAACACATCTGTAATATATATATATATTTTTGTAATCAGAATTGAATGCTCACTGCAAATGATTGTGTCACTTATCTAGTTATTGGGTCACCACTGGCTGTTTTTGATTGTGGGATTAATTTGTTGATTTAATTTTTATGTATGTATCTTTTTCTTCAGCAAAACCTTCTCCTCCAAATTCCTCTCCGTCACTTTCTGGACCAATACAACGAGTCTGGCTTAATACACCTGTGACATTTACTTGTACATCAGCAGGATTTTACCCCCCAGAGATCCATGTTACCTGGTGGCAGAATGAGAAGGAGCTGCACGGAGCCAAATCAGATGTCCGTTCTAATGATGGGAGCAGGACGTATCAAGTACAAAGTACCATCACTGTTCCAGCAAAAATCGACTCACCTGTTACCTGCAGAATTAATCATAGTGAATTAAACCAACCTATACATTCTACCTTCAGCATCAGTAACATTGTGAATGGTGAGTCACTTAATTTAATATTAGCTCTCAGGAAATAAATATCATAACCGTAATGACATTGACAGTTGTCTTCTTGTTATGATATGACTTTGGATGAATGTAAAAGCTTTCTTTTTTAAAAGTATTATGTCTACAATTTATTTTAAAGAAACACAAAAATGAGATATTTCTGTTGTATGACCATTTTCAATTGAAGTGTGCACTTTTAAAACTGCAAGTACATATATGGCTTGGAATCAGTAAAATAGCTGATCTGATACTGGTTGAGTCACAGTTGCTCAGGCTTCATTCTTTAAAGGACAGCTATTTGCTCATATTGTATTGCATTTTCCCTTGTCCGTGACAACAACCACCACAACAAAGAGAAAGAATAAGATGAGTTTTGTTAATCAGCTGATGTTTTTTTTTTTTTTGGATTAATTGCTAATGTCTTTTTGAACTATCATGGCAACTGTTAAAAACTTTAGATGTGAAAAAAATTGGTAATGTATGTAGAGGACAAAATAAAATAGCTAAACCAGGTCCTCATGAATAATTCATTAGGTATCCCAGTTTGCTACACTCTGCTGTAAGGTGACCTAGTAAAACGTTATGTTACAAGGTGTAAATAAGCTGCTACCTGCAGCATCCTTACACTGCAGTGATTTTGACACTGCAGTGATTTCAGGATGGGACACTGATCACCTAATGCTTGTTTATATTACAAGGTGTAAATAACCTGCTGCCTGCAGCATCCTGACACTGCAGTGATTTCAGGATGGGACACTGATCATCTAATGCTTGTCTATATTACAAGGTGTAAATATCCTGCTGCCTGCAGCATCCTGACACTGCAATGATTTCAGGATGAGACACTAATCACATAATGCTTGTTTACATTACAAGGTATAAATAAGCTACTACCTGCAGCATCCTAGCACTGCAGTGATTTCAGGATGTGACACTGATCACCTAATGCTTGTTTACGTTACAAGGTGCAAATAGCCTGCTATCTGCAGCATCCTAACACTGCAGTGATTTCAGGATGGGACACTGATCACCTAATGCTTGTTTATGTTAATAGGTGTAAATAACCTGCTGCCTGCAGCATCCTGACACCGCAGAGATTTCAGGATGGGACATGATCACCTACTGCTTGTTTACATTACAAGGTATAAATAAGCTGCTACCTGCAGCATACTGGCAGAGAAGTTATTTCAGGATGGGACATGATCACCTAATGCTTGTTTACGTTACAAGGTGTAAATAACCTGCTGCCTGCAGCATCCTGACAGTGTAGTAATTTCAGGATGGGACACTGATCACCTAATGCTTGTTTACATTACAAGGTGTAAATAATCTGCTGCCTGCAGTATCCTGACACTGCAGTGATTTCAGGATGGGACACTGATCACCTAATGCTTGTTTATATTACAAGGTGTAAATAACTTGCTGCCTGCAGCATCCTGACACTGTAGTCATTTCAGAATGGGGCACTGATCATCTAATGCTTGTTTACATTGCAAGGTGTAAATAACCTGCTACCTGCAGCATCCTGACACTGTAGCAATTTCAGGATGGGACATTGATCACCCAATGCCTGTTTATGTTGCAAGGTGTAAATAACCTGCTACCTGCAGCATCCTGACACTGCAGTGATCTCAGGATGGGGCATTGATCACCTAATGCTTGTTTACGTTGCAAGGTCTACAAAGCTGCTACCTGCAGCATCCTGGCATTGAAGTGATTTCAGGATGGGACACTGATCACCTAGTTCTTGTTTACATTACACAGTGTCAATAAGCTGCTACCAGCAGTATCCTAACCTGCAGTGATTTCAGGATGGGACACTGATCATCCAATGCTCGTTTATGTTACAAGGTATAAATAAGCTGCTATCTGCAGCAGCCTGATGCTGCAGTAACTTCAGAATGGGACATTGATCACCTAATGCTTGTTTATATTACAAGGTATAAATAAGCTGCTACCTGCAGCATCCTAACACTGCAGTTATTTCAGGATGGGACATTGATCACCTAATGCTTGTTTACGTTACAAGGTGTAAATAAGCTGCTACCTGCAGCATCCTAACACTGCAGTGATTTCAGGATGGGACATTGATCACCTAATGCTTGTTTATATTACAAGGTGTAAATAAGCCGCTACCTGCAGCATCCTGACACTGTAGTCATTTCAGAATGGGACATTGATCACCTAATGCTTGTTTATATTACAAGGTGTAAATAAGCTGCTACCTGCAGCATCCTGACACTGCAGTGATTTCAGGATGGGACACTGATCACCTAATGCTTGTTTATGTTACAAGGTATAAATAAGCTGCTACCTGCAGCATCCTGACAGTGCAGTGATTTCAGGATGGGACACTGATTTTTGTATCTGATTCAGTAAGGAGTCTAGCACTAAATTTAACAACTTATGCTGAGTAAGAAAACTTAACCATGTTTTAATCAACATCTGTATTTTGTCCCGAGCTTAGCTATAAGTGCACCTTTATTAAGTACCAGTATTTTGAATCCTGTTCTATAGAGAGAACATCCATCTGGTAGTTTGTAGAGAATACTATCCATAAGTCCTGTGTAACACACAAATTAAACTTACCAGCATTTTTTGTGAGACCAGAGACAGTTTTATTGAGAGGGATACCTGAAAAAGGTATTTTAGGAGATTCATAGTTGCATATGGCATGGCAAATAATGAATTATATCAGGGTCTCATTACATTATAATGTACAATGTTTTGTTGAGCTTTCATGGTCAGTGCTGTAAACTTTATATGTGAAAAAATTCTTTGTAATATATGGGCAGAACAAAATAAAACAACTAAACAAACCCCTGGGTCAGATGGCCTGCCAAATGAGATGTAGCATAAGACAGAGTGGGTGCACATGTTGTCCATTCATTTCAGGAGATATTATGAATGCTGAGGAGTATAAAATAAAAAAGTGCTGTTATGTGATGTGTCAGAACAAGTATGAGGAGATGTTAATGTGAAGTACTGGGGTCAGTGGATGTCTCTGATGTGTTGAGGGGTGTGGTGGGGGTGTGAGTGTGGGTCTACAGGGACACGATAGCACCTGGTGCAGTACAGTAGTTTGGCCTACTATACAGGTCCTGGGCATGCATGGCAGAGGGTTCCACATCATATGCATGCCCTGCCCATAGCATCTGGCTCTGTTGGTTTAACTTCTCCAAGTCCTTTCAGTTTCTGATACCATGACAGGACCCCTTTCACAAATCAGAAAATGATTGCAGTTCCATGAAATTAGCATTGTTTTCGTCTTTGATGTTAGTTAAGAGTGCATCTGCAATATGCCCAGAATTGCCTCCCTCTGTAACTCATATGGGGTTACATGTACTGCTAGCATATTTAAGTTTGACTGTACTTTTTTCTATTAGACATGTTGCTCCTACTAATATTGGAACTATCTGGGTATCCTTCTTCCACGTTGCTCTCATTCCTGCTTGCACATCCTGATATTTGATGACTTTGTGCCTCTCTGTATGTAAAACACTAATCACTGGATAAAGCAATTTTAATAATCAATGCTGCGTTTGTCTTTTTTTCATGGACTACTGTATCTGGTTTTTCTCACAAATATTTGTGAACTGTTGTAAAGGGTGATCTCATATGATATAAACTTCATCATTCTCTATAATGCTTTGTAGTTCATGGTTCCAATATTATCAGGTACTTCTATATTGTAATGTTAGCACAATCCCCAAGGCATAGGTCTTGCCACATTATTATGGCTTTTAGTATATAGGCCCTCTACTATGCGTGTATTATACCCAGCAACAAGATGTGTGACTGTTTCCTATTCTTTTTTGTAGAACCTGCATCTGTCTGTTTCTCACACCTTATCAACAGATTTTGTAAGCCGACATGTATGTAGTCCACTATCCTGGGCTGACATTATTCATTTTTCATCTTTTGGTGTCAGTTTACCACTCCTTAACCATTCCTGCATTACATTTTGGTCCACATAAGTAGTTCCAGGAGATCCCTGTACGCGCCACAATAATTATGCATTTTCCACATTTTTCCACATTTTTTCCTTCGCATTTGATACTTCTCATTATATTTTTTCTTAGTTTCTGGCACATTCAGTTTCTGTCTTTTTTTATCCACTTCTGGTTTGATTTCCATTCGAGTGTGACACCAAAATGCTTCTGCTAATTCAATAAAAAGTGTCACCTTAGACTTCTCCTCATGTTTTAAAACTTTCGCTATCTGATGACATCAGCAGATATGTATGCAGTCCTATGATTACATATCTCTATATGCAATCAATTTTGAGAAAGCCCATACCTCCTTCAGAACGAAGAATGTGTAATCTTGGAATACACTGATTTTTATATATGATTTTATAAGCATGAAGCATTTTTCTTATTTTACTGTCAAACTGAACCAATAAGTTGTGGGGCCAGTTGATCACCCCAAAAGTGTAAGTTATAAAAGGAAGAGCAAATTGATTTATAGCTTGGACTGTATTCCTATATATCAACACAGTTTTTAATATCAGTTTTAATCTTCTTAAGTATTCCTTACTGAGCTTTAGTCACATTTGTTCATGATGTTTATACACTCCCTCCTGCTTAAGTTTCTTTACATCACATTCCTATCCCAGATTGATATTTTTCTGCTGTAGTTTCATGTTTTTAATTATTCCTTTTTACATTTATCAAGACAAAATGTCATTCTTGTATCACCTGATTAGGTTTTAACCAATTGTAGTTTGCCTTCATCTCCTCATTTGTTGAACTATACAGTTTTAAGACATCCATAAAAAGAAGATGAGAGATATTTTTTTTTTCTGGGTGCTAAAGTGTAACTATAGCCTAATCTGTTAGATAAACAGGTTAAAGACAAGACAAAACAATTGTGTTGAAAACAAATCACCATGGAGTATCCCTAGGATGATACTTTGCCCTTTGTAGGGTGGCCACGGTGGTGCAGCAGTGAGCATTGTCACCTGACAGCAAGTGGTTCTCCGGTTCGATTCTCAGCTGGAGCGCCTTCTGTGAGGAGTCTGCATGTCCTCCCTGTGGTCATGTGCATTTCCTCCAGGTGCTTTGGTTTCCTCCTACATTCCAAGGACATGCAGTAAGTGGATTGAACACTCCAAATTGTCCATAGGCATGAGTGTGTGTGCAAATGAGTGGTACGGATGAACTACTGTGGCAGGGCTAACCACCCAGTGATGTACACCTTGGCTCGAGATGATTATCACTGTTGAAAGTGAGACCCTGACCCCATGTACAAAATGGGAAAAAGGGGTTGAGGGTGATGTGTGGGTGGAATACTTTGCCCTTTGTCATGGCTCAATTGCAGAGTGGTTTGTCACTGTTTCATGGTTATTGTAATCTAATTGATCAATGCAGGATGTATCTTGTATATCTCTAAGCACTTTATCTATGAATGTGAGATACTGTCAAATGCTGTTTTGTAATGTATCCATTCCTTACTTTAATTTGTCTCTTTTTTACAATTTTCTATTATGGCATTACTTAGGAACAAATTATCCTTTGTCAATATGATTTTTCTTTTGTTACCTTTTTGTTCTATTGCCAAAATTGATTTGTTTTTCTAAATGACTATAAACTATGTCTGCATGATTTGCAGTATACTGTTGGAAGACAAGTTATTGGTTCTTAATCTGGAGTCCTGTAATTCAATCATGCTGCAGAATTGCTTATGTTGGATTCTTCATATTAAATCCTTCAGTTTGCAGACAATCCATAACTTCAGTTTCTGTTTACTTCTACCTTACTAATCCTCTTTAATACATTCTTTCTTTGTTTTCTTATTTGCTGTGGATATTCCATGACCCTGGCAAGATGCTAGTGAGCTGCTTGACCTTGAGTGATGTCTGCTGGGATATGTGCTAGTATTATGACTGCCATGATGGCAGGAACACTCTCCTTTGAGTAAACACATCCACAATAGATTATGTTGAGGATGTGCCAACACTGTGGAAATGAGATATCACTCATATGTGGTCATGTTGGCTGATATCTGTGGATGTAGCAGATGACTGGCCATGAGTATGGCCCCTCTCCCCTGCCAGGCAAGCCAGGGAAGACACTGCAGATTCCAGTGTATGATTCAGACTATCCAATGAATCACAAATAAAAGACAGACTCTACTGTAGTTCAGCATGTACCCACTCACCCCCACCATTATTATCAGTGACTTATCAGAGACTACAGATCCCTCAACATCAGATGGGGACAGCTCTACAGTGCAGGTGCCAGGTAAAGAATCACCTGGAAATATAGCAAAACACAAAATATACACTGTGCTTATGGACCAGCACCTGAAACAGACTTACAACTGAGATTTATTTAGTGATAAGCATCATAAAAACTAATGCCCATGCCCACTGATTGTACAAGCACTTGGCCTGTTGAATCTCCTTTGTACCTGCATACCGTGAGTCATGCATATTTTAATTAAGTTTTATATTGACTAAGAGGGATTAATACACTGAAATAAGACTACATACCTTAGGCACCTACAGTGGACACTTTCTAGGGCCTGTCCAGCTCTGTCAGAATGTCCAGCACCACACGTTGGGACTCCATGGAGATGGAGCTTCCTTTAAGAGTAGCCAGGAACTTCTCTGTCTCCATAAGAGGTGCCTCATTTTAGGTTCCCACCTGTTACCTGACATTCTCATGCTTCAGATTCTCCTCTGTGGGTAGAACAAAGGATAATTTCTGTGGTCCTTGGGCCGACTATCTTGTACCTGTGGTCCTGCTCACCCACAGCATTCACATTGGTAAAAATCTCATTCCAGGCATGGACATCAAAGAGCCATTAACCACAGAGATAAAGGGCCTGAAGTACCAACTCATTATCAGTATTGGAGAAGTTGGGCTTATGGGTGGATGGAAATTGTCCCAACAGGCACATGTTTTTTTTCTGTGTACCCTTCTTTTAGGCATTGCTCTGCTGGTATGGAAATCAGTGGAATTAACAACCTTCTTCCTGTATATGTTGTACAACTCCTAACACTATTACTATCCTCCTTGGCCATATAGTATGCTACATATGTGACATATCTTAATCCACACTCTGAGTTAATGCCAGGCATATCAGTTTACTTACCACATATCCCCAACAAAACCACAGAAGTAAAACTGACCAAGTGCACATGACCATTACACAACCACTATTAATAATATGGTGACTACAACACTAAAACAAGCATTGAACAGTACTTTGAATTTAAGCTCAGGGGTATGATTGTCATCCAGATTAACAATCCTCCAGGCTATTAATTACTGTACCCTTGTCATTTCTCCCTCAGTACACTTTAGCCAACACATTTGAAGGTGCTGACAAACTGGCAACCCTTTATAAGCAACAGTCTACGAGCAGGTAAAAACATTCATAATACAATTGAATGGATTTGTAAGAAGTTGCACTTACCTTATATAAGCAGATATATTAGCGGAGTAACTTTTCATCCAAAATTATCCTTGGCAGGAATCAAACTCTTGTTTTCTTTCACAGTGTGCCTCTCGCTGAGCTTATATTGCATATATTCACTTATCTGAGAATGATAATCAAAAATAGAGCTGTAACTCCAGTCAAATACCATCAACCTTAATAAAATAGCAAAAACTTTAATGACTCATATCCAGTTAAGTGTTTTCATCCTTAGGACTTCATCAGAACTGATACATAACCATTTAAAAGCAGTTAAACACATGACTACTAAAAGTCATATGATATGATGTGCCCAATAGATGAAATTCAATTAATTATAGTAATCTAAAAATTATAAATATATCTCACAAAATTATGCTAAGATAGTTCCTACATGGAAAATCTTTTAAGTCTGTAAGTATAATCAGTTAATACCCAGTATTATTTTATTTTGTTAATTATAACAGCTCTGTATTTGGTTATTGGTCATTGCTGAGCTGCCTTTGTTTCTTGGGTCAGTTTTGGTTCTCTGGGAATGATAATTATGCTAATTAAGACTCTTCTCATTACTGATTATTAATTGCTCCATTTGCATGATGAGTGCACACCTGGTAAACACCACTCAAGATTTGTACTCAATAACATGCACGTGCCTGTGTCCATGCAGGCAGTACTGCTTACACACAGTCATCTTGTGCTTTTGGTGGTGGTGGTGGGGGGTCATTGCATGTTTAACCATCTAGGCTTGGAGTCACTGTAGACCATGGTGCCTGAATAGCTGCCACTGATACTGAGGACTGACATGTTTCACATCTTAAGCCATCTTCATGTGAATCATAATAATAGCATGGCTATATTTTCTGAAGTTGCCATCCATAATGCAAAATGAGATGCCCATCAATGCCACTGTTGCACAGAAGATGAGACATGGGTCCTGGTTTGGGTGCCAGTTTTCTGCCATTTTTCACTGATATTGTTCAAGTTGCAGCATCATGGCTATAGCAGAAGAGGGTAATGCTCCTGTTATACTACAAAGGTGGTTTGTGGAGAAGACAAAAATATTTCTCCATTTCCTCCACAGGGTCCTGCAAGAAGGCTATGAAGGACCCAATTATAAGGCTAAAGACTGTGACAGTTTGGGCCAGACTGTGACACTTGCAACTGGCATATCACACATGAGAGAACAGTGTCTTCACCATTACAGAGACATGATGCACCATAATCCTGAGGCGCCACCTATGTACTGTAAATGCACCTTATTTCAGCTGTACGTTTAAAGTGGCACTGCATGCCAGACGCAAATATTATACATGCTCTTTTTGTGTCTGTTGTACCTGAAGAGGTCAAAAGGAATATGCAGCACAGGAGTATGATGGAACATTTCAGAGAGCACCTGGATGAGTATACATGCTTCATAATGTCTGCATTAATATTAGCAGTAGTTGGGTTCATTCAAAATTGTATAACTTTCATATATTAGTGACACTTCTGTCTTTGTTACCATAGATAAAAGGTAGCAGTATGACTGTTCAATGTTATTAGCGTGCTTGTGCATGCATACTATTGTTTAGGTGGGTGAATGGTGTAGGATGTAAAGGTTCTCCTGTTATGCTGTGAGGAGACACGGGGTTCAAATCCCCCCCCCCCAACATCTGTGTTATCCTGAAACATATTTTGAATTTATTCTTCCATCTCATTACTGTAACTTCAGTATTATATTGACCAAATATGTTAAATTGTCATTATTAGCTGAGTAGACATACTTCAGTATAAAATAGCAATTGTTTCCTTTGCCTATCATTTGTGAGCAAAATATGTATGCCTAAGCAGCATGCATTTCTTAACACCTTTGTTGAACTATCACTTAAAACATAGGCAAACATACATTTATAAAAAATAAAACAAACCATTTTACCATATTCACATTTACTAATATTATGGATGGTATTCATAGCTGCTTGCACAAATGTGATAGGGATATGCCTGATGCTTATGAATGAACGTAGCAAAGGGTGGATCCATAGAGGTGATTTACACTAATGGGAAAGGTCTTAAAAATATTGAGATGCAAATGAGAAATGTTATAAAGCATAGAATGCTAATGAGGTAGTTTTGTAATTCATAGTCCAACATCCCTGTGCTACGAACATCTGTTGTTAAAAGCAATGCTTTGCCTTTGATATATATTGGAGTTGCAATCCACAAACCTGTTTGTTCAAGTATGCACAAGGACTTCCATGACACACAAATGAATTATTTCCCCCAGAAAGCTCTTAATTAGGTTGCATTAAGTATGTACAAGCACTAAAATGACACAATAAATTATTTGCCCAGCTATCACTGCAGTAGTCTGACCATGTATGCAAAGCACTTCCCTGACACAGAAATCAATTATTTCCCCCAGTGACCCCTTCAGTAGCATTTTCTAGTATGCACAAGCACCAAAATGAAACATTCAACCAAGTGACCCCTTCAGTGACATGCCCTAGTGTGCACAAGCACCAAAATGAAACATTCAACCAAGTGACCCCTTCAGTGACATGCCCTAGTGTGCACAAGTACCAAAATGAAACATTCAACCATGTGACCCATTCAGTGACATGCCCTAGTATGCACAAGTACTAAAATGAAACATTCAACCATGTGACCCCTTCAGTGACATGCCCTAGTGTGCACAAGTACCAAAATGAAACATTCAACCATGTGACCCCTTCAGTGACATGCCCTAGTATGCACAAGTACTAAAATGAAACATTCAACCATGTGACCCCTTCAGTGGCATGCCCTAGTATGCACAAGTACTAAAATGAAACATTCAACCATGTGACCCCTTCAGTGACATGCCCTAGTATGCACAAGTACCAAAATGAAACATTCAACCATGTGACCCATTCAGTGACATGCCCTAGTATGCACAAGTACTAAAATGAAACATTCAACCATGTGACCCCTTCAGTGACATGCCCTAGTGTGCACAAGTACCAAAATGAAACATTCAACCATGTGACCCCTTCAGTGACATGCCCTAGTATGCACAAGTACTAAAATGAAACATTCAACCATGTGACCCCTTCAGTGACATGCCCTAGTGTGCACAAGTACCAAAATGAAACATTCAACCATGTGACCCCTTCAGTGACATGCCCTAGTATGCACAAGTACTAAAATGAAACATTCAACCATGTGACCCCTTCAGTGACATGCCCTAGTATGCACAAGTACTAAAATGAAACATTCAACCAAGTGACCTCTTCAGTGACATGCCCTAGTGTGCACAAGTACTAAAATGAAACATTCAACCATGTGACCCCTTCAGTGACATGCCCTAGTGTGCACAAGTACTAAAATGAAACATTCAACCATGTGACCTCTTCAGTGACATGCCCTAGTGTGCACAAGTACCAAAATGAAACATTCAACCAAGTGACCCTTCAGTAATATGCCCAGGTATGTAGAAGCACTAAAATGAAACATTTCCCCAATGGACCAGTTCAGTAAACTGTCCAGGTATGCATAAGCATCAAAAGGAAATACGTATTTATCCAAACAACTAAATCAGTACAAATGTCCAAGTATGCAGAAGGACCACATAATCTTCTCTCGTATCTCTGTATTCTCCCTGAAGACTACTGCTTACTTGCATAAGTCATTTACACACTTTGCATGTAAAGGAGCTCATTATAGATTCATGTCTAGGAGCCGGACTCATGTGCATATGTGTAAAGCCCCTTAACAGCATAGTAGCTGTCCCTCTATCACTTATGCATTAATCATGTTATGCTTCTGCGCCACGGTGGTACAATGGTAGCATTGTTGCTTCACAGCAAGAGGTTCTCCAGTTTGATTCTCAGCTAGAGTGCCTTCTGTGTGGAGTCTGCATGTCCTCCCCACGGTCAAGTGGCCTCTAAAAGACATGCGTGAATGGGCGTGCCTTCACTGAAGGTTGGGCGTTGGGCTGACACCTCGCCACCATAAAAATTTACTGCCAATCATTAGCGGACCGGAGTTCTGCTGTGGAGACCCCTAACCGGGAAAAGACAAACAATAACAACATGATTCTGCGATGGGGGGGGGGGTGCATTCATAAAAGGTCCACCACTTTTCTGTAGTCATCCTGAAAGTCCACAATTTGCATAACCAAGTAGTGCACCTCTTAGCAGATCACCACTATGAAAATGCAAAACCCCGGACTATGAATACTGCCCTATAGATCACATATATTCTTTTGTATAACTATCATCAATCCAATATTACATAAATTGCTCAATTTCTGCCTTCTATTCATTCTCGTTTCTTCTCCAAAACATTATTCTGTGAGTATCGTTCCTACAATTTCTATTTTTTTCTATGCAATTAACTTCTACCCCTTTCTAAAGATCCCACTTCCAGTTCTTTTTTCCCTGTTACAACATTCATTACTTCAGATACAATTGGTTTAGACTTTAATTTTCATTTTCTAATAACTGCTTGTTTGGCAGCCACCAGAATTAAGCTTAACATGGCTTTACTGTGTCTAGGCAATTCAGATCATGTATCCCAGCTCAAAAAAATAATTTCATTATTTGCACCCATTTGTTCACCCAATATTTCTTACAGAGTACTCTGCAGGGAATTTTTAAAGTCTACCAACTCATTGCACACCCAAAATATATGTTTATTTAACATTTGTTTACCAGGGAAATACGACTAGGACAGAGCCTATTTTCAGCAGGAAGAAACATTCCAGACATATGTCTTTGGAATGTGGGAGGAAACCCAGAGGAAACCCATGCAAATGTAGGGAAGACATGCAGAATCGGCATAGAATTGAACCTGAGAATCTCTTGCTGGGAGACAACAATGCTAATTGCTGTGCCACTGCACTGCTTACATCTCACTTACCTCTTTCTTTCTCATCACACTTCCAACAATTGGCATCTAACTAAGGAAAAATTCCTTTCCGGCTTGTGGTATAAAAATACATATACAAACACTTCCAAGCAACAATTTTAAATCTTCTAGACTTTGTTGCATTTTTGGGAGCCATACTTATGTCCTCCCATTCTTTATTGAATTGCTTATCCAGGCTCTCTTCCCAATCTTCTCTGACCTCCTCTGATTGAGTCCTATAGTTATCATGCAATAATTTATATGCCCAACTAATTATCCATTTTATATCAATTTCTGTTGTAGATTCAACTAAAAATATTAC
Source organism: Protopterus annectens (assembly GCF_019279795.1). Classification (NCBI taxonomy): domain Eukaryota; kingdom Metazoa; phylum Chordata; order Ceratodontiformes; family Protopteridae; genus Protopterus; species Protopterus annectens. Next base: position 1,840,058,099 of record NC_056743.1, on the reverse strand, counting down.
CAGAACAGGTCATTCACTTAGTATTCCTCTATATCTTTCTCTTTGTCTATACTCTGATATTAATTCCTGACAGGGAAAGCAGTCTCTAATACAGTCCAAATGTCTTCTTGGCCTTTTCCCATTCTAGTAACATTCCATGTCTAGTTATATGCTCCCAATATCTTGGTTCCTTTGCAGTGTTCTGCAGTAAATTCAAGCCCCCTCTAGCATATTGTCTGCACTCCTAATTGCAGCCATCTCTATTGGTAAAATCTCATCTCTCCATTCTCATAATGGCTTAAATCTTAAAATACTTACTGCTACTTTATAAATATAATATTCAGAATGACTGTTGGTATTCTCCTTAAGGATCTGCATCCAAAATTCCGCTCTCTTCTTATTTCTTGACACTTCCCCTGCTTCAGCATCATCCCTTTCCAAATTATAGTGTTCTGCTTGTATTATGTATATGAGCCTTAACTGTGTAGCTCTAAAATATCCCTTCAAATCAAGTAATCCTAAACCACCTTATTCAGTTAAAAGGATCAACTTATCCCACTTGACCCTTGCCCTCTTCCCCTCTGCGATAAATTCCTTCAACTTTTTTATTAAGAATTGTCCACAAATTCTCCTCTGGTTGATAAAAATAAGCATGACCTGCATATAAAACTAAAGGGACTAAAAACATTGCCACTCATAGTATCTTGCTATGTATATCCATAAACAAGAGCTTCCCGTTTCTCAGTTCTTGCAGTATCTTTTGTTTAGTCTCTTCCCATATATCTTTAGTGGCTGTAACAAAATCCTTTTTAAAATATTCTTCTAAATACTTCATTTTATTGTGTTACCATAAATATAAGTATTGCTGAACCAATTCATGTGTGGGTACAGAGATGTCAGCTATAGTCTTTGTTTTATTTTCATTAATTTTATAGCCCCAAAAGACTTGAAACTCTCTGAAAATGTCCCACAACACTAAGCTGCCCTTTTTGGGTTTTATCAGGTACAAAATAATATTGTCTGCAAATAAAGCTAGCTTTTCCTCATTACCATACCAATTATATCCTGGAATTCCCACATCCCTTATTTTCTTTGCCAATGGCTTTAATTATAAGGCAAATAGGCAAATAGGGGGTGCAGTGGTGCAGCAGTTAATGTTGTCACCTCACAGCAAGAGGTTCTCCAGTTTAATTATCAGCTGGGGTGCCTTCTGTGTGGAGTCTGCATGTCCTCCCTGCGTTTGCATAGGTTTCTTCTGGGAACTCAGGTTTCCTCCCACATTCTAAAGACATGTGTCTGGAGAGTTTTTCCCTGGGCCTCCATTGAAAATAGGCTCTGTCCTAGTCAGACTTCCCCAGTCAACAAATGTTAAATAAATAAATAAATAAATAAATAATAGATAAAAAAAATAACAAATGGGAAAGAGGACACTCCTGGTTGGTTCTTCTGTTCAGACACAACTTGTCAGAGATGAAAGCTCCCACTTTAATTTTTGCATCCAATCCCTCATATATCCTCCTAATTAATCTTTTCATTGTATCTGGGAATGCAAATGCTTCCATCGCCCTATGCATAAAATCCCAGTTTACTCTGTGAAATGCTTTCTCTGCATCAAGAACCACCAACTGCAGCAGTATTTTCTTACATTCTGCTTCCATATGGATCATCTTTGTTCTATTAATGTTATCAAATGTTTGCATCCCTTCACAAAACCACATTGATTCCCATATATTAGCTTTTGCAACACCTTTGCCATTCTTTTAATTATTACATTGTTGCCATACAACATACCGTCTGTAAATGTGATATTTAAACACTTTGCTTGAGTCTGTAAAATATACAAAGAAAACTAGGCAATGACCAAATACTTGTCACAAACAGAACTCTCATATATTATTAACAATTAACCAGCCTATCCAGTAACTGCTGTTCATAAAACATAAAATCAAGTACTACAACTGAAACCTTCAATAGAACCAAGGAGAAGCATGTGTGTGAATGTGTATCTATATCTATATATATATATATATATATATATATATATATATATGTGTGTGTGTGTGTGTATCGATGCTAGAGATTAACAGCAGAGAGAAACAAAATAACAATTTACCAGATAGTAACACACTACAGACTTACACAACCAAAAATTTACTTAAAACTTAGATAAACAAAAAACAGAAACAGACGCTATTCACAGTAATTACACTTTAATCAGTTTAACCCACATAAATAAAATTGCTAGTGCATCCAGCTACATCCCTCCTGGTAATATTCCTTTACAAGAAGATATTCTATCCTGGACTTCCCAGAATCTATCATATGAAACAATACTACTTGGTGATGTTAACACTGACCGGAACAAACTCTCCCCCTCTCCCTTACTCTTAGTATTAACCTGTTTGGCTTTAGCCAACTGATTTCTACTCCAACCCGCATCTTCAGAAACTCCAGCTCAGTACTAGACTGGATCTTAACCTGCAAACGTAATCAGTACCATAAACCTAGTAGTCTTCCTAATTCTCAAAGTGATCACCTCCCAATCTGCATACAAGGAATTAGCCCATAGCCCAAAACCCATCTCCTTAGAGACTGCCATAACCTCTCAAATTTCAAAGTAGATGATTTCAACCATCAACTCTCTCTCATAAACTGCATCAACTCTCTCTCATAAACTGGTCACACCTGTTCGACCTGCCCCTAAACATAGCCATTCTTGAATTCAGCAATACTTTCCTTAACATCCTCAAGACCCTAGCTCCCATTAGGAAAATTATGATAAAATCTAACTGCTCCTTGGCTCTCCAAACAGCATGTGTTATATATATATATATATATATATATATGCTAGAGATTAACAGCAGCGAGAAACAAATAACAATTAACCAGATAGTAACACACTACAGACTTACACAACCAAAAATCTACTTAAAACTTAAAAAAACAGAAAACAGAAATAGACGCCATTCACAGTAATTACACTTTAATCAGTTTAACCCACATAAAAATGCTATTGCATCCAGCTACATCCCTCCTGGTAATATTCCTTTACAAGAAGATATTCTATCCTGGACTTCCTAGAATCTATCATATGAAACAATACTACTTGGTGATGTTAACACTGACTGGAACAAACTCTCCCCCTCTCCCCTACTCTTAGTATTAACCTGTTTGGCTTTAGCCAACTGATTTCTACTCCAACCCACATCTTCAAAAACTCCAGCTCAATACTAGACTGGATCTTAACCTCCAAACCTGATCGGTACCATAAACCCACTAGTCTTCCTAATTCTCTAAGTGTTCACTTCCCAATCTGCATACAAAGATTACAAGCCCATAGCCCAAAAACCTATCCCCTTAGAGACTGCAGTAACTTCTCAAATTTCAATGCAGGTGATTTTAACCATCAACTCTCTCTCATAAACTGGTCACACCAGTTCAACCTGGCCCTAAACATAGCTGTTCTTGAATTCAGTAATACTTTTCTTAACATCCTCAAGACCCCAACTCCCATTAAGAAAATTATGATAAAATCTAACTGCTCCTTGGCTCTCCAAACATACCCTCTCCACCATGAAACTCAGAGACTCAACCTGGAAGCAATGGTTAAAGTCCAAATCTCCCTCTATCTTGCTCAAATTTAAAGAGCTAAGAAACTGAACTAAAAAGCTCATTATCCAAGGCAAGAAAGATTTCTACCAAGAGGCTCAATCCACCCATGCCACTAACCCTAACTCCATAAACAATATTCGCCACCCAGGGAAACCGTCTACCCCCAACCTCTTCCCTGAAAAACCTCCAATAGAAATAGCCTCCCTACTAAATAACTTCTTCACAGACTCAATTCAAAAAATAACCCAGCCTGACACCAACCATTCTCAATCCCCCACTCCTTCCACCATTGTACTCCACTCTACCTTCTCCCTGAAATTAGTTCCCACAACCTATATAAAATCTCTTCTGCTGAAACTTAAACCTTGTTCCCCCTCTCATGGCAATCTACCCCCTCAATTTCTCAAACTTGCAGCCAATACCATAGCATATCCAGTAAATTTAACCTTATAAATCATTCCACTAAAGAATCTTTTGTCCCAGACATCTGGAAATCCTTCTATATTATTCCACTTCATAAAGGAGGTAACTCCACCGACCCAACTAATTTCCACCCTATAGCCATTCTCTCACCTTTTTCTGAAATTCTAGAAAAGTGCATACACACTCAGCTTCTCAAACATTTACTCAAGAAAAATCTCATCACTCCCTCTCAACGTGGTTTTAGGCCCAGCCACAGCACCTCCACTGCCCTCCTTTCCTTTACATAGACCATAGCTGAGGCTAGAGATAATAAACTAATGTTGTGTGTATTCCTCGACCTCTCTAAGGCATTCAACACTGTCTCCCACCCTAAGCTTCTTAACAAACTATCCAATCTCAACCTCTCTGCATCCACTACTAACTGGTTCTCTAGCTATCTTTCAAACAGACAGCAGTTTATTAGATGGCTATCTGCCTGTTCTCCCTTCTTATCCATTAACATAGGTGTTCCCCAAGGTTCCATCTTTGGCCCCCTTCTCTTTAATATTTTTACTAATGATCTTCACTTGCCCCACATCGACACTGATCCAGTATGCAGACAATGCTACCCTTATCACCCTCTCTGACAACCCTTCTGTCCTCCACTCCCTGGCACAAATCTCTTTTAATACCATTGAACATTGGCTAACCAATAATCAACTTATCCTCAACCCAAAAAAAAAGCAAACTACTCCTCATCCTCCCAAAATCTATGACCAGCCTCAGGTCATCCTTCATTATCACTTCCCTTGATAACACAACAATTCAAGTTGACTCCTACACTAAACTTCTGGAAGTAATCATCAATGATCAGCTAAAATTTGACAATCCATAAAAAAGACCAAACAAAAACTCAGTCTGTTGTACAGAAACAAATACTTCCTTCCCATTGCAAGTAGGACCTCCCTTACCCAAGCCTATCTTCTCCCTTGCCTTCTTTATGCCTCCCCCATTTTTACTCACCTCCAAGCAAATCTCTTAAATAAACTTAATCAAAGTTACAACCACATTGCTAAATTTGCCTGCAACCTTCCATAGAAATCCCACCACTGCCTTGCCCTAAAATAACTGCAATGGCTAGAATTCCCTCAACTTCTACTACAATCACAACTTCAAATGACTCATTCATTACTAAATAAACCTAACAACTGTCCCTCCTTATCTAACCTCTTATCTCCTTGCAAACCTTCTTGATCCCTCCAGAGCACTGACCAGAACTTACTTGTTACCCACAGACCAAATAAAACCATAGGCAGATTGCTTTACAAATGCACTATGTCTCAAACTTGGAACAACCTCCCTCTTCCCCTGTGCTCCATCCACTCACCCACTACTTTCAAAAAAGAATTAAAATGCCACCTGGCCAACTCTCCCACCTCTACCTGTCACCTCCCTACCTAACTACAACCCACTCAGGGTTCTATAAAGCTTATATCTACTACTGTTTTTTTTTTTCTTTTCTTTTTTTTATTTTTTAACTCAGCTGATAGTGGACTGGCCTCTGTGACAGACTACTTGACTCATTGTACATCATACTATTAATCTCACAAGTGCATGTTAAGTATACCCAAATTGATACTGTGTACCATATATCATTCTTATTTTCTCTTAAATATTTTGTTGTTTGCTATAAATTTCATAACTTGAATCTTTATGTATCTGGAGCTTTTCTCTTTAGGTCTCCATTGAAAATGGGCCTCCAGCCCAGTGGACTAACCTGGTCAACAAAAGACAAATAAATAATAAATAAATAAATTTAGCGCTTTCATCCCAAATTACAAGGGACTTCTTCAGAAGAGTTCTGAAGAAGTCCCTTGTAATTTGGGATGAAAGCGCTAAACTGATTAAAGTGAAACTACAGACTTACTCACTTCTCAGTAATTCCCCACTTGCATACAAACACATATATATTGTTAGTTTAGTTTATTTCCTTTCTGTCCTTCTAAATTGTGGAAGCCTCCATTTTTGTTTTTAGAAATCCCAAACTTGCATACCTAGACATATCTCCTATTAGCTTCCTTATTTTCCTGTTTAAAGGCTATAAAGCAGAAATGCACAGCTGTGAAATACAGTGCACTACTCATGTTTGCCAAACACTACTTAATGCAGCAGAGTATAGACAACTAGTACTTTATCTAACTAGTTTAACCATCAAGCAATCCTAATTAATTTAAAATTTCTCTCTCTCTCTCTCTCTCTCTCTCAGTGTACCAAGCACAGAGTAAGTCTGACAACTGCTGTTGAAAAAGTTAACATATCACACTACCAAAAGAACGTGTACAGCTGAATTCCCCTTGCAGCTGCAAAAGTTTAAAAGAAACAATACATTGAGTTAAAATCTATGTAAGGCAATTTCCAAGACTCAGACTAAAATATGCATTAATGCGTACTGTAATGTACTGTTGAATCTGCTGGAGGGAGACCCCCAGCCCATCACACTCACAGGGCTATTACTGCTGAAGGTGAAGGTAAATTAACACTTTAGTGCATTTAACCCTACAGTGTAAAAAAAAATCTCTGGAAAGGCAATAAAAAGTCCATAACCATAACATTAAATGCTGTGACTTAAGTCACGTATTTAGAGTTCAGAGACCTTGTCTTTGTATCCATAAACATTATACCTCACTGATTTTTTTGTTTTTGGTGGTAAACCATCGGGGGGGGGGGGGTAACTGCATTTCATTAAAGCAGCTGATTGGTCCTCTCCTCATCTCAGTTGTTTTTCCAGCTACTATAGCATTATTTCAAACCAAAGTCACTGCAATACTGCATTTTGCAGTTAATTTAGGTGTATGTTAACAGCATTTAACAGTTTGTGTTACTGTCCTTAAATTTATCAGGATTTGTCTTACCTTCTTTTTTTACTGCAGTTTTACAGATAGTTTTCCTGGTACTTACTCCACCATGGGCCAACCTACTCCATTCAGCTCTTGCTGAGCTCCAGCTTCACTCCGCTCCCAATTCACACCCACCCCCACTACATCTACACTTATACCTCACTTACTTTATCTCCTCTACTCACCCTCCTATCCTGTGCCTAACCCAATCACAAACGTTCCCTTTATACCATCTCCACCCACTTCTGTTCTAAATTTCTAATAAAATCTCACTCAAAACCACCCCCATCAAAACTTTCCTATTCTTCACTCTATCACTGCTCATTACATCACCTAACCATACTGCAGGATTTTTACAACATTAACCATGTTATTTCTTTCCTGTATCACCTTATTCATCATCCTTCTCTCTTTCCTTACATCACCACCAGTAGCAGTATTAAATAAGCACATCTTAACCATTACTTCATCATAACCTCTCAACTAATTTCCCATTAGCTACTCAAAACTTTCTTCAAGCTTATTTCCCATAACTCTATTCCACTGTTGTAACCCCAAAAATACAAAAAATGTCATTCCCAATGTTAAGGTAATGCATCTACCTATCTCCGTTAAAACTGCCATAATAAACACCATTTTTCTCCAGCATACATCAGTGTGGTGACATCCACCCCAACCCAGGTGCCAATCAAACCCCAAACCATACAATACACCCTAAGAGTTTAAAAATAGTCACTCCAAAAATTAGAAGCATATGCAACAAAACCACACATTATCATGTCTGGATGACCCAACATAACCCAGACATCTTAGTCACAACTGAGACATTGCCAATGCCTGAAATAAAATATGCTAAGATATTACCCCTGGTTATAATTATTATTAGGCTCAATAGAAAACGTAAAAAGCAGGCGAAATAGCTGTAATCTTTCCAAATTTGCTCACAGTAACTCCTTATATAGACATAATCCTAACTTTTGAAAATGCAAATATTCTAATCTCATTCCTAAAACCTAATAGAGCCAAGAGTATATGCATTATTGTGCTATATATCCCCCCAGGACAGAACATTCCAATACTTAAAAACATACTATCCTGGATAATAGATACAATCACAAATTAAATTATCCTCCTGGGTGATGTAAACATTTACTCTCAGTCTTCATCTACAAATTCAGTGATCGACAGCATGAGCTTCTATGGATTCACTCAACTTATTACAACACCAACAAGATATGGCAAAAATAGCTCCCAACATTCTGTCTTGAATTAGATTATGGTTACCAACCCATCTAATTTTACCTCATCAGGAACTCTCCCTGATACACCAAGTGATCACCTGCCAGTTTATACTAACATGAGTATTACATGGCTAAAAAAGGAACATAAGCTCAAAACTACATGCAATCTCTCCAAATTCTCCAATGAGTCTTTCATTGAATCTCTTAAGGCAGTAAACTGGTCCAGCCTAAAAAGAGGCCCCTTAAATAATGCAGTTGAATACTTCAGTGCAGCATTTCTAAATATCCTTAACACCTTAGCCCCAGAGTGCACAAAAAGAATTAAAAACAGCCATATCCCATGGCTCGCCAACCAATGCAAACGCATTATGAAAGACAGAGAAAAGGTATGCATTGACTGGCAAAAGAATAAAAGTGATAAAATTGGCAACTACTCAGAGAGCTATGAAACCAAGTCAAAACAAGTTAATAGTGATAAAAAGTCATATTATATTCAGCTTTAAAATAGTCATAAAAATAACCCTAAAAAATTCTGGTTATCCATATCCTAAGTACAAAAAAAGAATCACATCCCAAACTCAGACCCCCCCCCCCCAAACAGCTACCTATTTCAATACATACTTCATAGAATGCATACCCAGCTTAACCTCATACTCACCTAACACACCACTTTCCACACAGCCAACTTCCCCTACCTTAGACCCTAGCACATTTCCTTCACAAAACTCACCTATCTGCATCCTCTCCAATACACATGCAGACAGCTCCACCCATGTTACCTTTCAACCAGTTTCTATAACTCATAAAAAGCTTTTATGTAAACTAAAATCTAGTTCCTCCTCAGCTGACAACCTTTCCCCTAGAATGCCTAAATTTAGCTGCAGACGCAATAGCATACCCAATCAGCATTTTTATAAATAGATCAGTAACATAATCCTTTGTCTCTAAATTGTGGAAAATGGCACACATTACCCCATTACATAAAGAAGGTGATTTCACTGACATTTCAACTTTCTGTCCCATAGCATCCTGTTTCCCCTTTATAAAATATTTGAAAGATGTATCCATCAACAATTTCTCCACTATCTCTTAAAATGTAAGCCAATCACCAAAACACAAGATAGATTTTAGCCAGACCACAGCACCTCCACTGCATTACTATCATTTACAGATGCTGTCAATAAGGCTTGCAACTCTAATAAACTTGTATCTGCAATATTTCTAGATCAAAAGCCTTTGAAATGGTAAACACATTAATCATCTCTCCAGCCTGGGCCTAGCATTTCATCTATTCAGTGGTTCGCTAGTTACCTTGCCAACAGGAAACAAGCTGTGAAATAGCAAAGTTCCATCTTCGCATATCTTTCCACTTCCACAGTATTCCCACAAGGATCCATCCTTGGCCCTCTACTGCTCAATATTTTTATCAATAAGCTACATTCATCTTCTTCTGAAGGTACCTTGATTCAATATGCAGATGACTCTGCCATCATCTGCTCTTTAAACACTTTGTCACTTCCGCGAAATCACTCAACAAGCTGTCATCTCCATTGAAACCTGGATTACAATGGCACAACTACTCAGCCCACCAAAAACCAAATTCCTCCTCTTTACCCCAAAACGCACACCCCTAACAAAACATATTTCAAAATCTTTTAAGCAAATTACACTGAAATCAAGTTACTCACCATACCAATCTATTAGGAGTCATAATGGATGATTATCTTAAAGTTGACCTCCACATCCAAAGCAATATCAGGAAAACCCAACAAAACTAGCCGTGCTATACAGAAACAACCATTTTCTGAGCATAACCACAAAAAATACTCTAGCCAAAATGTACCATTTGCCCTCCCTACTCTATAAACCATCATCTGTAACTAATTTACAATCCTCCATAACAAAAAAAAAATTGAAAGCTGCTTCAACAAAATTGCCAAGTTTGCTACTAATTCCTCCTCCTTTACCCATCACTGTAAAGCTCCGCATACCTTTAACTGTCTGGAACTCCCCCTCCACCTCTCCTACATTCAACTAACAACAATACATAAAATCATGCACAAACCATTAGCCTGTCCAGTTCTTAACCCTTTAATCAACATGTATTTTACAAAAAAGAACTCTTAAGTTTGAAGGCAAGCGACATTTCATGATAAATAATCCAAGCAAATCCCCTGGACAAAGCCTATATTCATACTCAGTTGCAATAAAATGGATCTTCTTACCCCTATCCAATAGCACTATTTCTAATTTACCCCCCCCCTTTAAAAGCCCCCTTAGAGAATAACTTACAATATCTTGGACCGGTTCCTGTGACAATCCCGGCTGAACTTACTCACTATATTTTATTCACCCCTTCAGCCTTGATTACACTTCACTACCCTCTACAGCCTCCATTACACTTCACTACCCTCTACAGCCTCCTACTCCACTCCTTTTTGTTTCCCCTTATTTAATTTATCTCTGCAGACATTTCCTCTACTTCTTTCTTCTCTACTCACCTAAGATACCTGAAGACACCCTTCCCTGAACTCTTCTTATAATATCCTTGACTCCATCCTTTTTCCTTCTATGACCATAATATGAACACCTCTCTTATAATAAGACACTCAATTTCACTTCACTGTCTCTAATCATGTAATCTCTGATATCTCTTCAAATATCTTATTAGAATTGTCTCAGGTCTCATTTATCACAAACTAATCTATGTAAAAAATCATGAATATTGAATTGTTTCTTCACATATTCTCTTCAACTCGTGTTATTTTTGTTGCACTCTGCAAAAATATATATATTCTGTGTTTTTCTCATTACAACATTTCACTCTTGTAATGATACTTTGTGATTTAAAATATCTCTACTTGATTTTAAGTATTGTGATTGTGGAGCTTTTCTCACTGGGCCTCCACTGAAAATGGGCACTTTCTGACCAGTAGGACTTTCCTGGTAAACAGATGTCAAATGAATAAATTAAATAAATAAATACATACATATACATACTTTTTTAGTCATATCTTAAAATTGAAATGGGCCTATATGAAGCTGGGTCTCATGGGTCTTTGACATCATTAAGTATTACAGACACTTCAGCTTTCTTCTAGGACTGTTAAACAATACCTTCCAGACCTTTACCACTTTCTCTCACCTAGCTTCCAAACTTCTGCAAAAATACCAGCATTTCCTGTAGACTTTCCTGCAGACTGATTATATGTCACTTTTTATATCCTGTCTCCTCTTATCTTAATTGATCATTGTTGAGCCTCTCTCTCTGTCTCTATATGTGTATATATATATATATATATATATATATATATATATATATATATATATATATATATGTATATATATATACATATATATATATATATATATGGTTCACCTTCACAAAGTCGAACGGCCACAATCTCGAAAGTCATATGGCTGAGACCATATGCACGAAATTGTGGAAGCTTGACTCTGTGAATGGGGAACGGCATACAGCACAGAACAGGAGATTTCCCGTTCTGCACTGTAGTGCAATCTCAGAGTTGGAATAGATAAGTAGTGGGGGGGTGCAGGGGGCTTGCCCCCCTGCAGAAACAGTTTGTTGTGTTACATTTTTCTTTTTTTAGCTCCCGTTCATGAAGTCGAGCTTCAGAAACTCGAGCATATGGCTTTGGCCATATGCATTTCGAGTTTCTGAACATTCAACTTTGTGAAGGGGAACCATTTTATATATATATATATATATATATATATATATATATATATATATATATATCCTTTTCAACAGCAGCAATTTACTTCAAGGAGCAAAAGAGGGAGAGACAATTGCTCCTTCAACAGGAAGAGGTGGTAAATGCCCCCCTAGACATTGGTTTAGTTGTTGGGGGATCCCCTGTTATATTTCAACAATCACTTTGGGGATTTCAAAGTTTATAATTATAGCTCTTTGCCAGTTCAGCAAGAATATGCCAATTTATTTGATAAAGGACTTACCTTTGTGCCTATTCATATGGCTTCAGTGACTAATATACTTTTGGATGTTAAATTATTTGCCAGGAAACTGAATTCTGAATTTTAAGTGTTGATTTTCAATTCAATAATCAAGAAAATGTATCTAATGGGTTAAAAAATTAGCAGTATCTTTAATGCCCCATTACAACTTGTCCTTTAGCAATTTGAGGACAGTTGTAAATTGAGCAGCAGACGTTTTTTTATAAAAAACCCTAATAAATTCTGGTTTAATCTTATGCAACAACCTCATCACTTATTGAATGAATTATGTTCCAATACTGAATTAAGAGTTATGAAACCAGACAAAGGGGGAGGGATTGCTATAAAGAACAAAAACAATAACATTCACAAAGTATTTACCATTTTATATGACAAGGCTTACTGTGAAGTTTCTTTGAATAAAATTCATATTGCCTACCACAAAACTGGTGTTCTTTTAAGTGACTTGTTAATGGAGGGGCAACCTTATAACTTTACCTTATATAGTAAAGTTTATAAATTTCTATACATTGATCAGCCTTTTGTTCGATCATTCTTTAGTATTTCAAAAATCCACAAGGACCTGGTGAATTCCCCAGTTAGCCTGCTGTGGATGCTGCAAAGTCCAAGACTCGCCCAATTGTCACATTTTTTGACTTTGAGTTGAAAGAAGGGGTAAACAGGTTGATCTATAAGGATTCCTGGGATTTTCTGTTCAAATAAAGAAATTGTGTTCAGTGACCACATTATTTTTGTCACGGTGGGCACAAGATTTGTTTACCGTAATTCTCCATACAATAGGAGATGAGTGGTTTCATGAATTTTTAAATGACCAGATGAATTTCACTTGGGCACAAGATTTGTTTACCGTAATTCCCCATACAATAGGAGATGAGTGGTTTCATGAATTTCTAAATGACCAGATGAAATTCACTGGGAAACTGTGTTAAGTAACAACTTAATTTATTTTGTATGGGTGCAGCATGTGTCCCTTTGTTGGCAAATATAGTGATGGCGTAATGCAAAACAAAGTTTATATTTAATAGTGGATTTGTGGATCTGTGGGTATTGTACAGTTTACCCAAGACCTGGACAAATCTGTATTTTTGGGGTTTGACTCATCCAACAGCATACATTAATTCATTGAATACAATAATTCTATCACTAGCTTTCTTCAATTCACTTATACTGTGGGGCAAGATTGTGTCAATTACCTAGATGCTGAGATTAACAAAGATTATGATTAACAGAAGATTCTGTCAAATATCTTAAGGAAGCCTTCTTACTCTAATTCATTTCTTCATTTTAGTAGTTGCTACCTGAGACATAAAATTCTTTGTTAACCCTATTTTTGATGAAGTTATTTACAAAAAGAAAACTGTTTTTTGTTCGTTTGTTTGCCCTTGTTGGAAAATGAGAAAAATAGTTTGAATAACATGGATGCTAATGAAACTGCAGTTAAAAAGAATATTGTAGAAATGTCCACCAAGACACTGGAGCTTAAAACGTTGAAAAATACAGACATTAATGGAACTACGGTCACAAAATATATTGGTGACAATGGGAGTTGTACACCAGATTGTAATTTATCCAACACATTTAGTTTCTCTAGAGCATTTGTAACTGCCTTTTGTGTTGATAGTTCTATGATTGCTAATATTATTGACAAGAACTGGGCATTGTTTAAGAACAACTCTGAGATGCTCAAAACGTTTGCATTAAAACCCTTTATAGTGTACAAATGAGGGAGGTGTCTTGAGAATTTTTTTGAAAGAGGAAGTAACCCAGTGTGTGGAAGATGTAGTCAATGTAACAATATTTTTTTAACAGATGATGTAATGGTTGAAAATACCCCAGTAAAGCTAAAGAATTTTTCGACTGTAACAGTAAAAGGATTATTTATTTAGAGCAGTGCTGCCAATGTGCCGGGTTTTACATAGGTAAAACTGAATGGAAGTTAAAAGAGTATAAATAAGAACATAGTTATGACATATGCAAACAAAAGGGTACTAATGCCCTATAGAAGTACATTTCCACCCATCAACACCATAAATTTCAATGTTTTGTTTTAAAAAAGGTAGATAAGAATCTCAGAGTTTTATTGGATCAAATGTGTCATGTGATTCACTGAAGGAATTAAATGTCTTTTTTACTGATTTACATATTCTGAAGAAGTCCCTGTTTTATTGGAACAAAAGTGGTGATTCTGTCTTCATCTTGGGGTTGTATTGTATTCATTGTGTGGACTGGTTTGGGTTTCTGTAATAAACTGAGTGGTGGTGAGTTTGCTACTAGCTACATATTTTCTTGACTGGTTTGGCTTTACTTGCTGTAATTTTGTTTTAGGTATTAACATAATCTTGACAAGATGGATAGCTGCATGACTTATAAACAGGGCATTGCAAGTATCACACAATTAGGCAGCTGAAATTCTAGGTTACAATCAGGGTGTCCCACAGGTTTCTGTCTTCAGCCTTTCTTGTTAAGGTTTCATCTTTCAGATTTATCATTTTCATCTGAGGTGTTCTACAGTTTGTATGAAGATAACTTGAAAATGGGTAAACTGACTGGGATCATATACAGTGAGGGAGTAAGTTCGGTTAGCTCCTTTCCTAGACCACATGGCCAAGGGATAAAGTGTGTGTGTTTTATGCTGGATTATCTCTGCAAAGATTCTCCTTTATGGTGGTTCACATCCTGGTAATAAATTTTGAAGGTGAAAATTGTTGCCATATAGTCCAGTGGTCTTGCTTTTACCACTACACATGTAAAGGCTCAGTGGATAAGATAACCAAACTCCTCCAATCTGCATCAGTCAATGTACAGCAGTAATCACAGCTAATCATAATGTTCATCTGCAAATTATAGACTCTACATTAACTAAGTGCCAAGTAGAAAGCTCATAACAGAGTGGTATCGCATCCTCTCATTTAAGCCAACTACAAGATCTGCAGGTTTAATCTCAAAAGCTAGAAAATAAGATTGGTGACCTTGAGAATCATGCCTGCAGAAATAATTGTAGACTAATATGTCTCCCTGAGAATGTGGAAGGAGGCGACCCCACTGATTTTATGCAACATGATTGCAGAAGCTGGCTAGCAGAAAAACTGGGGGTGTGATTTAGAATGTCCATAGAATGAATATTAAAGATAAAGAGTTAAATCTATTTAGACATTTTATCTACAGGTGCTCAGATTGCATCGATAGAGAGGCCTTACTGTGGTACTCAGCTGAGAAAGATAAATATCTTACGTTGTCAGGGCATTCAGTGAAGATTGCTCCAAATTACAGTGCTTCATTATATGAAAAAGAGAAGTTAATAATACCATGCCTAACAGCATGTAAAGATAAGAGCTTCAATGTCAGCCTTACGTTCCCTGCCACACTTTATGTTTCAAGGGAAAATCAGTACTTTCAATTTCATCCATCTATGGAAGCTGAGCAATTTCTTAAAAGGCCAGCCAAGGGAGAGGATCTGTAGGTACAAGCATGAGTTTGTCAAATAGCAGTTACAATGTCCCAGGTGAGACCGAACACAGACAGACACACACGTCTTGTTTCCACCCACTTAACTCACTGTTGAAGGGAAGAAAAGAAAGCAGCCTATAAAATCTCCAGAACTGAAGCATACCAAATTATCTATCTCAAAGCAGAAACCTTTCCCTTAAGACTGCTGAGAGGTAAAAACCCTTGGCCACTTTGGCAATTGCACATAACTTCATAGGTGTTTACTAGGCTAATGACCAAAAGGGCCTTTATAAGCCTAGCCATGCATCCCAAATCTCTGACAAGTTCTAATACCCTTGATAAGTGTAATCAGAGGTTTGGGAAGTGAAACATTTACAAGCAGGGGCCTGGCAGATTAACCATTTGCAGGTTACCAGTGTCCATTAGAGACATCGGTGCCAAACCAGGGATGAATTCCTAAACCCCATCCAAGTGTCCAAGTTGCACTTGATTTGGGTTAGGGAGGAACTCTGCTTCACATGGATGGGGAACCTGCTCCATAGATTGGGGTAGGAAACCACTGAGGACAATGGTGTTTTTTCCTGTGCCAGAGATTGCCATTGATAAGCTTGAGGATATGGATCAGTCATGGAAGGACTCTGAAGAAAAGAAAATTAGATCAATTAATAAATGTATTGGCAGTAATGGGAGCATGGTCACTTGAAACCTTATAACTGATACGTGTACTATTATCCTCCAACCAGTTTAGTAGATCAGCACCCAGAGGGCTACGACTTGATGATCACAAATTTGCTGTTTGCGAGTGGCGTGGTACTACAAGACATGGTGTGGTCTGCATATACGTGGCTTCTTTGTCCATACAGTAATGATGATAATTAGTGTGTTAACTTTGGTAATAATATTGTAATTTTTCTTCTTGGACACAGCAGGTTGCCAGACAGCAACAATACATGGTACATTTCTGTATTGTAGATGCTGGGATCTGACAACTGCTTGCTGAATGAAGAGATTTCACCAAGGAGGTATTTGTAGGATATGGAAATCCACTCCCTACTCTCCTATGTTTTATAGTTTTTGTTTTATTTTATTATTTTTTTCATCTCTCTATACTGCTCCACCCACCCACATGGGATCTCCTATTATGCTGAAAAGGAATACATATGTAAATGATTTCTACAACCAGATTTGCAGTGTTTTTTTGTTTTTGTGTTGATACTTCTGATGGAGGTGCAGGTTACACTGGTAAAGGATGTTGTTGAGTGATTAATCTGGGGGAGGGGGACCCAAGGACTAAATTCTCTGATTATGATCCTGCTCTTACATACATTTATTAGCAGAAGTTATTTGTTATAGTATAATTTGTATGCTAACAGATCAAATATTGATGCACAAAAATGTCACATATATGCATGACCACAAAGCTCTTTTGTCACAAAAATATACAGAGCTTAATTATGTTACACTGAATATCATGGGTATAACATGAGTTATAAAGTTGCCATTGTTTTATCTAAACTAAATAAGATAGGGTCTCAGATTATTATGTTTCAAGAAACAAAAATCAAGAAGAAAACGAAACAGAAGCTTTTTAAAAACTGGAAATGGGAAAAACGTTTTTCAAGTATGACAACTGAATGAAAGGTGGCTATATTATTGCATAAGAAGTTAGGATAGGTCAAGGATGTTGCTACTTCTAGTGGGGGTAAGAACGAGCTGGTCCAGGGCATTGAAATTAATGAATTCCAGGAAATGTTGGGTAGGTTTATTGGTACATGAGTAGTTTTCCCAGTTAATGGAGAGGTAGTTGAAGTCGCCCAGTATTAGAGTGTTAGGTTGCACCCTAATATTCTCCAGGTTGCTTAGGAATGTGGAGTATGAGTCTTGGGACATAGTTAAGAACCTATAGCAGATTACGACCTGAATTGCTGCAATTCTATATTCATAGCTAACTTTAGAGGATTTGATGAGGGATCTCAACTTTTTGTTGAGGCTGATAAGGGAGTTTTTCAAGTCTTGGGTCTTCACCTTATTCTGCATCAGTTTTCTCCTTCTATTGTAGAGTTTGTTTATGGCAGGGGACCACCAGATTGACTTCCTTTTTTTGGAGGAGAGCGCCTTGGTCTATTGGGTATGGTGAGATCCATGCATTTGTTTATGTGTTTGTACAGTGCATTGATGTATGATTCGCTGGTCATGCAACTATTCTCCATTTGCATGGGTGCAATGAAGTTAGCCACCTCTGTTTTTAGGAGCCCAAAGTTAGCTATGGAGAGTTTTTCGTGGTGGTTACCTTTGCAGGGGGGGTGTGTGGATTTCCAAGGTGATTAGTTTGTGGTCGGCTCAAACCAGGGAGGAGTTGACTATTGGTGTAGAGCAAAGGTCACCCATGTTAGTAATGACCAGGTCAAGGATGTTGCTACTTCTACTGGGGGTAAGAATGAGCTGGTCCAGGGCATTGGAATTAATGAATTCCAGGAAATGTTGGGCAAGTGTATTGGTACATGAGTAGTTTTCCCAGTTAATGGAGGAGTAGTTGAAGTCGCCCAGTATGAGAGTGTTAGGTTGCACCCTAATATTCTCCAGGTTGCTTAGGAATGTGGAGTGTGAGTCTTGGGACATAGTTAAGGACCTATAGCAGGCTACGACCTGAATTGGTGTCTTACCCAATCTTAACTGCACCTGAAGTATCTCTGATGCATTATGTTGGGCTACCAGGAGGTGTGCGCATCCGTTATGAATATGGCTGCCAGGGATAGCCAAGGGAGATGACTGTTAGTGGTATTGAAGGTGGGTGTCATCCACATTATACTGGACAAGTTTTATAGCCCCTTTGAAGATGACCTTATCCCTACAAGACAATTTTTTAACACTGTAGGATCATATTATCGAAGCTACCAGTTACTTTTTATTGGAGGAGATTTTAATGTAGTTCCAGATGACATCATAGATAGGATATCAAGCATGACAGGTTAGTTGTTCAAATAAGGAAAATAACTTAGTCATTTGATTTGGGAATATCAGCTTATGGATGTTTGGAGGCTTCAACAGCCTAAAGAACAGTATGATACATTTTCAGGAATGGGGCTGCTTAGTAGAATAGATTTTTGGTTAGTTAACTGGCAACATTTTCAGGGCATTCAGGACTCACATATTGTTGTGGAGGGGGTTTTGTCAGACTTTTGTATGGTGACCATGTCATTTAGAGGTTGGGCCAGAAAGGTCAGTCAATGGTGATGGACTCTAGATCCACTTCTATTGAGGGGTAAGGATCATTTGAATTTTATACAGGGGAATTTGGCCCCATGCTGGGCAGCAAGCCAGGAATTGGGACTATGCTGCTGTTGTGGTTATCTAACTGTCAAGAGGAATTGTAGAAAATCTTTGGGGCAGCTAAGTCACAAACATCCTGAAAAATGAGACAGTAAACTGGCAATACAGAATGAGAGGATCAGATGTTTTGCAGAGAGGTTCAAGAAGAAAGGCTGTTGGGAGAAGAGTGTATGGTGGAAGCTCAAGCATGCCAAATTGGAGTATATGTGGACACAATTCCAGTACATTGCTGAGAGGTGGGAAAGGATCTCTCTGTTCCACTGGACAAAGGAAATTATATCTCCCAAGGGTCTGAAAAAGAAATGTAACATGAGGGCTATAGAGTTATTTATTCCAGCACTGAAGAATGACAATGGTAAGGTAACCATAAACAGTGATCTTATTATTGCTATCATGGCTGGAGCATAGAAGAAGACCATGAGGGTCATGAAGTGGCTAACATGGTAGGAGAGAATAAGGTAGGCTCTTGGATTATATGATCCCCATGTTAGATCTTTAGCAACAGGGAAGACCCCAATGTTTGATGGGCTACCACAGGTTTTTACAAGACATTCAAGCGACAGGTAGGGCCAGCTCTGCTAAAGTTATATCAGCTCATTTTACAGGAAGCAAGCTTACTTTTACATCACAAGCATTAGGGAAAGCATTTAGAGCTTGTTTATTAAACATTAATTGAGATGCATTCCTCCTTGGTGATTTGAGTTCTCTTTTTCTGTACACAGGAAGGAAGGTTACCAGGAGAAATGTGTAAAGCTAAAGTCAGCCTGAGTTAGAACAGGGAGCACTGTTTTTTTTTTTTTTTTGGTATGTCTCTTTCAGCACTGGAAATTTCTTCCTCAAGAATGGGTCAGAGGTACACTTACATTAAGTGCAAATTGAAAGGGTGGTCATTTAATCAGCGGGATATTGTTAAATTTAATGAATGATGGTGCACGTTTTGTGTCACAAGACAAATGGCAAATGGTGGAAGGATGAGAGTTCACCTCAGGGTCAGTGCTTAGATATGGTGCAATGGAGTAATTAAACAATAAGTCTAGTAGATGTTTATTATTTAATTTTGTCTAGGGACATCTTCAGATGGGGTTAGATAAATTTAGTAGGGGGAATGAAGAGGGTAGGGGGGATGAAAGGGTTTAATGGGAAGGAGGGATGATTGGGAGGAAATGAGGTAGGGGTAGGGAGAGACTTAAGGAGTTTATGTAAGTGTAACTAGGTAAAGAATCCCATTTTGGCATGAACTTGCTACTGCTAGTATTACGTCCATGATTACTGCAGGTGTAGGTAGTCCTTGGACTACTTTTAGTTGGGAAGGCATACTCCATTGGTAGGGGGTTTATTGGTTTGTTCGAAGTTTGCTGTGCTCCATGGGTGGAATCATAATATACATATATATATATATATATATATATATCTATATATATATATATATATATATATATATATATATATATATAGGTATAATTTTTTGGGCAGGGGGTGATCAGCTTTGGCTGAAAGGGGCTGGTATGCAGGATCAATGTGGCAATGTGGGGGGAAGAGTTAAGGCAGTCTTTGGTGCTTTGGTGCTATTGTTGGTGTTCTTTCATTAAGCTGCATTTTTTGGGTTTTCTAGGCATATTTGGCAGCATTGTGGTTATCATAGGTGGTATAGCAGAGGTATTTTTCTTCGGTGGTCATTGCCTGACTGGGGCAGCAGCTTCCAGGCCATTTGTGAGTTGGGATCTGGCAGGATCAGTGATTTGGTGGTAAGCAGGTGTGGTTGTGGCAGGGGCTGTTCAGTGGTGGTTGCAGCATGCCTTCCAACTGTGCAGGCTTTTGTGGGGTGACCGCTAGTGGAACCAGGTTGGTGCATGTGTCATTGTGGCTGCGTTCTGTGGAGTTGGTGTGTGTTGCTTTGGGAGGGCAGCATCGCCTGATATGTGCTGCTCATTTCCTCCTGATTTTGACTCAGATTTGGCTCTGCCCCTCTTGGTCCCATCTGAAGGAGATGCGTTTTAGAGAAAGGGAGGTGAATGGACACATTGGAATAATGCCAGTGATACAAGTTGACTTCTTTCACTTCAGTATTTTCAACTCTTCCGTTGTTCGGTCAGTGTTTCAGGCTAATGGTGCTAGGATGTGGAGCATGCTCCTTTTGACCCTGATTGTTTCTGCACTTGTGCCTGATTCTGTTGAGGTTTGTGCCCGAGCATTGAGGTAACGAGAACTGACCAAGGTTTGTTTTTTTTATGTAAATGGCTGGTTGCTATTTTAAGCAGAGTTCTGTGCTTTTTAGTTCACAGAACATGCATGTGAATGCAAATCCCATTGTTTAGTCAATTTAAATAAATAAAGGTTGTAGTGTTAAGCATTGCATGTTGTGCTTCATGTTTGCAGAAAATGAATGTTGATGCAATACATGCTGCTTTACATCATTTAAGGACTTAAAGGAACCATTGACATTGTCTCTCAATTAGAAAAGGATTGAGGTTTAAAGAAAGGCAAGAACTGAACAATTTATATAAAGGCAGATTGGCAATAATTATACAAACACTATAACTGATGTATACTATTTGCAACTGGGAACATGTTAATATGGTTGTTTTTTATATATGTTTGTTTGCTTATGTTAAGTGATATTTCAAGAAGGGTGTGCAAAAGGTCTCTCATGTTGGCCCTTTGTTCACCATTGTTATTGGCTTTATACAGAACTAATGAATAATGAAGCAAAGGACAACAAATTAGCATTAAGTAAGTGGAAGAATGAAAATGCTATATTGAATTGGGGGTGGCGGGTGTTCGGGGGAAGTGCTTGTGCCATACCTTGGTACAAACTTTCATGGAATGTCCAGATTTTGTCTCATGTGGTTGGCCTTTTCTCTGCAGCTTTTGTTTTCTGGCAATTCATTGCCATGTGGTGAACGATTGAAGTTGATGTATGCGGCAGAAGAAATTGATGGGCATTTGAGTTTCAGACTATATTTTCGTCACAGGAATTGTGCTAGGTATGCCTTTCGGCTGTATGGATTTTTCACAAAATGTTGAATTTTGCCTCATGTTGGTCCATAATTCATAAACTTGTATTTTTCAGGTAATTACTGGTGGTTCATTTATGCTGGTGTAACAACGGTTCCATCAAATAACTTTGTAAGAACAATATTTAAAAGAAAAAAGCACTGTCCCCACTTCTGGTCCATTTTCCATAAAAGTAAAGTTTTGCTGTCAAAGTAATGGCAAATCATGGAAGAGTAAAGCTGGAAATAGTGGTAGACATTTGAGTTTCAGACTTCATACCCTTCAGAAAATTCATGTTAATGCAAAAACTGTTATTCTCAACTGGCTAAGTTTGTAAGAGCTAGATTTAAAAATTGTCCCTATTTTGGGTCCTCGTCCTACTTATTTATTGGCCTCGTTCATATTTCTTGCTCTAAGATGTCCAGAGGTATGACTGTAAGAGGATGATAGGTATGGTAGCCATTGTGCATGAGGGGGAAGAGCCTTGGTGACCTACTTTTTTGGTGGTGCAACCTTCCATCTCTGAAGTGGGGAACATCAGCCATCATACTGTGGGGCAAATGAGGCATGAGGTGAAACACAGAATGCTTATGGGTTATTAGCTATGTTAACTGGGGGGGGGTTAAAGTATGCTATTCACTTATGTTAAAAAAATTTTAATGTATTAATGCATATTAATAGGGAATTCCTGATACGGACTGTTGGCCCCTTGGTATGGAATTTCAGGAAGCATGGGCTGCTGAGACTCCTACTGAGGTGCATAGTTGGACCACATCTGACTCCATCCTGATGTACAGGGTGGGGGGTGGTCATGCATATTTTTAAAAAAAGGCAAATGAAGGGTCAAGTGAAAGGAAGTGCAGTTTGGAAGGTGGTGTAGAAGATTAATACATATTAGAGGAAGGGATAGGCAAGAGTTTGGTAATCAGATGTGTTTGTTCTCTCTTTAATTGCTACAGTACTTATCATGTTTTATTTTATTTTTTCAGATGTCACACAGAAAAACAAGGTGGCAGTCCAGGGACTTTGTTGCAGGGGTTCCACCCAGTGCTGGAATGGTGTGTGATGTGTTTGAAGATAGTGGTCTCGGCAGGTGCTGGCTGCTGCTGTCATGGGTGTTTCAGCTGCTGCAGTGCTACAATCTTCTGGTCACTAGAGTGATGAGCAATGAGGTCACAGATGAGGGTGCTCAGAGTAAGTAACAGTCTGGCCTGACAGAAGGGGATTTAGAAGGTAATGGATTCTGCTGGGGGGATGTTTTGGTTGCTGGGGTGGTGCACATTGAGGTTGCAAGCAATCTTACTTATTTGGTTCTCATTAAGGCATGTCACAGTTGGTATGGTGTGGGGTATTGTATGGGCAACTGAGGGTGTGGTATGTTGGTGCTAAGGTAAAGCAGGGTCAGGGATCATTTATGGAGAGTCTGAGGTTTCTGCAGGTGGATTTGAAAGGTAATGGATTCTGCTGGGTTGAAGGTCTGGTTGCTGGAGTGGTGAACAATAAGGTCACAGGTGATCTTACTTTATTTGGTACTCATTAAGGCACAACAGAGTTGGTGCAGGTGGGGTAGTATAGGGGCAAGTGAGGAGGAGGTATGCTGGAGATAGGGTAAAGCAGGGCTGGGGATTGTTTATGGTGAGTCTGGGATTCCCACTGGGGAGTGGAGTCACAATAATCACAGGATCATAAGAAGTTACCAGGCTAATGGCTCTAAGGCTCTTACAACCTAGCCAAGTTCAACCTTTATTTCCATGTGCAGCTCCTGTTGCCCATGTCCATGAGGGTCATGGGTGGAACCCCTGGGGTGAATTCACGGCTACCCATCCAGTTGTTCAAATTGTGCTTGAAGATGGCCAATGCGGTGTTCTGTTTGACATGAAGTGGAGTTTGTTCCAAAGGAGTGGTATCTTCTGGGGGACAAATCTGTCCTTTAAGCAGGTTCTGTTAATGTCACATATGAGGTTATGGTCTTTAGAGTGAGTACCATGTGTACCATTTGATTTGTACATTGGGATGATAGGATGTGGTTTGGTATATTTATGACTGTTAAGAGTAGGTAGGGTTTGATGGAGCATTCTAGGTATGCGAGTGTTTTGCGGATATGTGAGGAACTGTGTGCCTCATTGGCTATACAGAAGTTAAGCAAGGCATTGTTTTGGGATTCCTTGCACAGGTAGGCCATGTTTTAATTCTTTACCAAATGCAAAGGTAGCTCATGGCAAGTAACTGTGAGGGAAAGGCTAAGGACAAGCAGCAGATTAAGGCCATTCAGCTTCTTGGGCTACCAGAGTTGCATGTCAGCCAGTTTACTCGGGTTGTTTTGGGTGAGGGTTTATCAGTTGTTCTACTGTTTTGCCATTGTGGTGCCTATTGGTGCATTTCAGAAGGATGGCCTTTTAGTGGATGGTTAGGATTGTTCATGGGGATTTGCATTTGCTTACAAATGTGACAGGAGGTGTTAGAATGGGAGGCATAATATGGGGGGGGTTGGTTTGTGGCTTGTTCTGTAGGCATTACCAGATTGGTTACATTTGTGTTGCAGCTGCCTCTGGGAATGAGTTTGGTGGGAAATACTTAACTATTTGTCAGGCTTTGGAACAAGGTAAAGCAGTTCATTGGTTAAGAAGGATTTAGCTGAGAGTACTATAGTTGCATGGGTGATAAGGCTTTGTGAACTTACTAAATCTTAGTCGGGGGTTCATTGGTTTGCAAGGCTGGGTAGGTAGAGTTGGGGTAGGGCATTGCTAGAGTGGTTAAATTTGGGTTGCAGGACTTTGGGACACCTGTTATAAGGAAGGCATATGGTAGGGCTTCGCCATAGTTGTTAAAATCTGTTGTGCAGCTGCTTGTGGGAAGGAGATTAGTGGGAAAGATTTAGTTATTTTTCTGGTTTGGGAACAAGTTAAGGCAGTTCAGTTGCTCAAGGAGGAATTAGCTGTGAGTAGTATAGTTGCATGTGTGAAAAGAGTATGTGAACTTAATCCTGCTTGGTGGTTCATTGGTTTGCAGGGTTGGAGTAGGTTTGATAGTGTGAAGATTGACAGACATTGGCTATTGAAAATATTGCTTGTGTTGTGAGGGTTGGATTTGGTAATGGGGATTTATTCTGCTACAGTTCATGTGGCATTTTCTTTTATGGGTGTATTGAAGTCATTTGGAGGGTGGTTGCTGGTCAGTAACTACTAAGAGGTCATTAAATGTTTCTTGTTTATATCAGGTAGTTGGTGTGATGGAGATTGTTATTATATTGATATGGAAAGGAAATTTAATTTTAGACATTATTATGTACATTGGGCAGCATAATAGGGCTGCAGTTAGGTCATGATGGTGTACAATTGTTCTTGCGTGGTTTCACACAGTGTGGATTTAGTGTTTTGGTGGTACATTTGGCAGGTAAGGACATGGGAATCATTGGAAGCTACTATTGGTAGTTAGGTAAGTGAGAATTTAGCTAATATAGAGAGGGTATGCTAGGTTATGAGGTTCTGATGTTATGGTTTGTTACTTTAGCTTTGGAGAGGGATCAGTGTTTAATTTCAGCCATATAGGCAATTGGCTACTTTGGCTATTTATGTGATAGCTCTTTGGGAGGTGATGGCACGGATCCAGTTTGGTCAGAGTGGATGGAGCACACCAAATGATGTTTGGCTTAATGCCTTTTAATGGGCGGTTAGGTTGTTGGAAGTTTGGTATGAGAGAAGGGGAACAGCCTGGTCAGGATGGTGGGCGGAGAACAGGGGCAGGCTTCCCCTCTTCTGTTCCCCTTCTGGTGTTGGATGTTCATTTCAATGAGTTGGGAAAAGAAAGTGGGCAGTTGGACACTGCTTAATAAGTAAAAGTAAGTGAGCAGAGGTAAGGAAGCTACTTATTTAGTTGGATGTTTAATTCAATATGTGGTCAATGAAGTGAGTGATGGGACGCCGCTTCATAAGTAAAGTAAGTGAGTGGAGGTATGGATCCTGCTAAATGGGTCAGGATGAGCAAGGGCATGCTGTCCTAGTTAACATTACATGGATGTTTATGCTGTGATTAATATCAACTATACTATGTGTCAGTTCTAATTAATAAATATTGGTTGACAAGGTTATGTTTATGGAAGTTTAATGAAGGTCGTCAAATGTCATTCGGTGTGCCATGTTTATTGAATGGGACTGGGACAAATAGTAATTGTAGGATGGTGATCACTTTCTATATCAGTTTTTAACATCATAGATATTATTATACTTTATTAACTAGGTTATGCCTTTCAATCTACTCAGTGTTAGAGTAACATGGATAGTCTGACACTATTAGATTTAGAGAGAATTTTTTTTGGTTTGGTTTTTTTTTCTGTTATTTTTCTGCTGTTTCATGTTGTGTTGCTGTACGATGTTGCTTACTTATTGATCGAAATGTTATGGTAGTTCTGTTTTAATAAATTATTGATTAAAAAAAGAAAATGAATAAACTGATTACATAAGTTACAGACAGAGCATGTTTTCAAAATAACTGGACTAAGCTGACCATTGAATGACTGGCTACAAATAAACATTGACATCTACCAGAACAGGATGTTGTTGAAACTTATTAAAGAAGTGATGGCCTAAATGCATATAGAAAGAGGAAGTTATTCAGTCTTAAGTGTTGTGTAGGTTACATTCTCCTGAAAAATGTTCCCTCTCTCTCTTTTTTTTTTTGCTAAAAAACATATGCTTATGGGAATTCAGGCATGTATGATCTTTTTGATCTCACTCCTTTATAAATGTGAAGTCAGGTGTGTAGACATATATGGTAATTGTCAGTCTAGGTCAACAGCTTACATATGGTTGTGCAGGCAACTTATATATTTTGGATTCCACTAAGGGACCTGCACATCAATTGTTAACTCTATATAGTGATAGGGCTGCAGAAATGAGATTGGCCAGACGTAAGTTACAAAGCAATGGTTCATAACATTCAAGTAATGCATGAAAACAAAAAAAGTCTGCGTATGAAAGTACCTGTGAACTAGAACTTGTGATTGTACACAGTTACAATATTACGTTAGTGCACTAGGAAAACAAGTTGCATATGAGAAACTGGAATTAAATCAAACTGAGTATGAAAGTAAGTTATTGATAAACAGGACTTAGAGATAAACATATTTATAATAACAAAAGTACAGAGACAGAAGTAAAAGCTGCAAATTAGAACTACTTTGTGAACTGAAGAGAATTCTGGAAGCTAAAGACTAGCTAGATGTTCTTTTATTTTCTGGAATTCATTCCTGTATGCGCTGGGAATGAAAATCAATATACACAATGTATATAGGTCAATGAAGTTCATTTTATGTTAGTCTTTACAACAAATAAATAAATAAATAAATAAATAAATAATAGATAAAATTATAAATATCAGCAGCACATTTGTAGTAGAGGTATTATAAAGACACTGGCTACCAAAATATAAATGGAAAGTCCTCATTTTTACAATTGCTTCATAGTTTAAAGAAATACTGTCATATTATACTTATGGTCTAGCTATAAATCTCTTTCTTATACATCTGTTAGTAAAAAGTTCAAACACTGTATGATTCCCAAATATGGTAAATCTCACCAGCGGCAAGCAAATGTAACGGTGTCAGACAATGAAGTCACCCCCCTCCAACACACACACACACACACACACACACACACACACACACACACACACACACACACACACACACACACACACACACACACAACTAGCTACTTGTCTTAGGTAACACAGAGTGGTCTACTGCAATGCCAGATCTTTCAGTATTAACTGTGAGATTGCAAAACACTATTTGTTTCCACAGTTAGCATATCTCCACTGATTTTAGTTGGAACCAAAACATATTTAATCTCATTCACAAACAGGACCACATGTAGCCTTTCTGTTTGTGGTCACCCCCTCATTGGTCAGGTCTGACCATAAACCAAAGAAAATGGCAAGGCAAGCTAAACAAGTACTGAAACCAAAGAAGAAGCTTGCTGTGGAATCCAAATAAAGGTACGAAACCTTAAAATGATGCTGGTTTATTCAAACAAACGCCAAGTAACAAATCATTAACGCCACAAAACTGGATACATTTTCGACATCAAGGTCTTCATCAGAAGTAAAGTATTATATATATATGGCTGTATCACAGCTCATCAAATCTGAAAGGCAATGTGATGCCCGTACCCTGGCCCAGCAATCAAGGATTCTCAATCCTCACCACTAACACCATTGAGGGGCATCTCATATAGGAGGAAAGGGTAACAAATACACACAGTAAAGTGTAATTTCCCTTAAGAGCACACAGAGATCACAGTCAGTCTGGGGCTGGTCGCTTCCTTGCTCTGCAGGCTCCCTAATAAGACTCCCCACTGGCACACCTATAGGGTCCAGATCTCAGCCTAGTGGGCAAGCTAAAACCTCTAGCATCCTCTCTGCCCATTCAGTGCTTCGTGTCCCTGCCCAAGTAGCTGACACACACACACACACACACACACACACACACACACACACACACACACACACACACACACACTTTGAGAAAAGTTTATATAACCACACAGATACTCCTGGGGAAGGCTGGCACAGGCTGTCCAGCTGTGCCCCCTTTTCCCAGACTGTACAGTAGTACCAGCTGCCACCAGCAACTAATATTTATCAGCTACTCAAAGGCCCTTAAAAGAGTGTCCAATTATTACTGTGCAATATTATTATCCAATTGGTAAGTGAGACTAAACAGTCAAGGCTTATTAAAGTGACTCGGTACAGGATCACTATATACATGCAATGTACTCTAGAGCTTAAATTATCTCTATACAAAACAGCCACAGTTGTTGTTGTTTGTCTTTTGGCTATTCCCGGTTAGGGGTCGCCACAGCGGAGCTCCGATCCGCTAATGATTGGCAGTTGTTTTTTTATGGTGTCGAGTTCAACGAAGGCATGCCCATTCAATGCATGTCTTTCGAATGCCCACTCGACTGCAGGGAGGATATGCAGACTCCACACAGAAGGCACTCCCAACCCAAGCTGAGAATCAAATGGTAGAACCTCTTGCTTTGAGGCAACAATGCTACTGCTGCACCACTGCGGAATACAGCCACAGTCGAAAGGTTTTAAAATATTTAATAAATAATAAAAACACAAGACAATACTTTTTACTACACAGTACTAGTCAAGAGTTCAGAGATCACAGAGAAATACTTAAAATAATTCAGTAGTACAGTTCTGACATCACAGAAAAACACTTAGTGCAATCTTTCTAGTTTCTAGGTATTTCTAAGAGAAAACACAAGTCTAAGATAAACTTACATATAAAGAAAGACAGTGCTGGTGAGTTGGATGGTCAAGACAAAAATGCTTAATGCTCTCTGATTCTCTCTATTTTTAAAATCACATTCCTGGTTCACATTACATCATTATTCACATTTCCCATGGTTCCCAGGCTAACAGAAACTACATTTATATTCTTCACCTCTGGGCAGGAACCAGAGAAATAAAAGACATGTATGTATGCAAATTCTGGCCAATTACTCTGGCCTTAAAACAATAGCAAGAATTCCTTCATCCAGAGTGACCAGAGCCGTGTTTATATCAAAGGGTCACAACATGCTTTAATTGGTCAGCAGAGTGCACTGTTGTTACATTTTTTTCAGTTCCACATGTAACACTATTTTCACCATTTAAAACAGCAAGCCTGTCAGTTACAGTAATCTTTATAGCTGACAAAATTATCTCCAAAATTCTATCTGGCTAGAATGGCAGCCTTCACCCATCTTCACCCAATCATCACATATCTCCCCCCTGAAGAAATCAAGCTAGTTTTTCAAGTGATCCTTGAGAAACGCTGCTTGAAGGAGTGAGGTCTATCTGAATATACCTCACCCCGTTCCTTGTCTTGAGAGGCAATCTGCATTGGCATTGCTAATCCCACTGTGGTGCTGCACAGACATGTCATATGGTTGTAACCCAAGGCTCCATCTTAGCAACTTGGCATTTCCTGGCTGGCTCTGTTTAACCATGTTAGGGGTTTTTGATCTGTTATAACAGTGAACTTCCTTCCATACAGATAAGGCTGAAGTTTCTGCAGTGCCCACACTATGGCTAAACATTCCTTTTCTACCGCTGCATAGCATTCCTCCCTGGGTTGGAGCCTACGACTGAGATAAACCACTGAGTGCTCTTCACCCTCTGAAGAAATCTGGCTAAGTAGAGCTTCCACCACATGGTTCAAAGCATCCATCTGCACAACAAATTTGTTGCTGTAATCTAGACTGGCAAAGACAGGGGGTCCTCTCAAAGCTTCTTTAAGCTTCTGGAATGCCTGCACACATGCTGGAGTCCACACTACCTTATCTGGCCTGTTCTTCCTCGTCAGGTCAGTGAGGGGAGCAGCTATGGTACTATAACTGGGGCCGAACTTTCTGTAGTACCCTGCTGTCCCTAAGAATGCCCTCATCTGCTTTTTAGTAACAGGTGCAGGCCATACCTGAATGGCTTCCAGTTGGGCAGGTTCTGACTTATCTTACCACTCCCCACTCTATGTCCTAGGTAGGAGACCTCTGACTTACCCACCTTACATTTGCATGGCTTAATGGTCAATTCTGCCCTCTGTAGTCTGCCTAGCACCTCCCTGACATGCTGAAGGTGCTCTGGCCAGGAATGGCTGTAGATGGCAATATCATCTAGGTAAGCAAGGGCAAACCCTCCTGTTCCTGCTAGGATATGATCTACCAGCCTCTGGAAAGTTGCTGGGGCATTCTTCATCCCAAAGGGCATCTTTGTGAACTCATACAAGCCAAAAGGAGTCACAAAGGCTGACTTCTCTTTAGTACTGGGAGTCAAGGTTGTAAGATACTTGTCCCCACCCAGCTGCTCTAGGACCTCATCTGTCCTAGGCAAGTGGTAAGCATCCGACTCTATGTAACTATTTAATTTCCTGTAGTCCACACAGAACCTGATGCTGCCATCCTTCTTTGGCACCAGCACCACTGGGAAGGCCCAGGGACTGTTGGACTCTTGAATAACCCCTAGTTTCAACATCTTGTGTACCTCTTCCCTTAGGGTTTGTTTGACTCTCTCAGGCACTCTATACGGGCCCTGCCTAATAGGCCTTTGTGGTCCTGCATCCACCTGGTGCTACACCAGGTGGATGCACCCTGGTTTCCCAGTGAACATGTCCCCAAATTCCTGCAACACTGCTCGGATTTCTCGAACCTGGGTAAGAGATAGCTGTTGTGACATTGCTACCACTTCCACTGAGGTGTCAGCCTGAGCCTCACTGAGGAGATCAATCCCAAGATCTCCCTCAGACTCCTCCTGAAATCCAATGCAAATGCTCAGCACAAGGACCTCCCTATTGTGGTAAGGTTTCATCATGTTAACATGGTACAATTTGTGCCCCTGCCGCCTGCCTAGCAGTTCCACCATGTAGTTAACATCACTTACCTTTCTTACCACCTTGTAGCTTGTTGTGTCTGAAAGGAATGAGAACCATTACCTGCTGTCCCACAGCTTACTCTCTAGCTCGAGCATTCCTGTCAAAACACACCTTTTTTTGTTGTTGGGCTTCTGCCAGGTTCTCCTGGGCCAAGCCCATGAGTTCCCTGAGCCTTGTCCTGAGGTTTAGGACATAACAGACTCCTTGTGAGACTCACACTCACATTCCCACTCATCTTCAGATAAATCTTGAGGTCCCTTCGCCCTATGCCCATACAGCAACTCAAAGGATGATAAACTTGTAGATTCTTGGGGAACCTCTCTTTAAGCAAACGACAGATGGGGCAAATATTTGTCTCATTCCCTCTTAAACTGATCTGCAAATGCCTGTAGCATGGACTTGATTGTAGAGTTTAACCTTTCAACAAGACCATCAGTCCGGGGATGGTAGGCAGTGGTCTTCAAGTGCTTCACCCCACAGGACTTCCACAGACAAGCCAGCAGGTCTAACATGAAACTGGCACCTCTGTCAGTCAATATTTCTTTTGGGAAACCTACCCTGCTGAAAATCTCTAACAAAGCATTTGCCACCTTCTGTGCCTCAATGGAGGACAAAACCACTGCCTCAGGGTATCGTGCAGCATAATCCACTACCACTAGGATATACCTTTTCCCTGTACAACTTGGGGTACTCAAAGGACCCACAATATCCACAGCTACCCTCTGAAATGGCTCCTCAATCACAGGCAAAGGCATGAAAGGAGCTCTCACCTTGTCTCCTGCCTTGCCTACCTTTTGGCACTGCTCACAGGTCCTGTTACATATCTGGAAATTCCAGGCCAGTAGAAGTTCTGTATAATATGCCTCTTTGAATATTTTATGCTCATATGACCTGCAAAGGGAATATTATGGGGTATGGCTAGAAGTGCCAGATGATAGGCTCTAGGCACTACCAACTGCTGTACTCTCTCACCTTCTAGCTCTCCCTCAGGGGTCCACTCTCTGTATAGTAACCCTTTGTCCCAGTATACAGATTCCCCATTTCCTTGAGAATCAGGTGCCTCCCTAGATACCTGCCTCTGGCCTTGCAAGTTAGGGTCTGAGAGCTGAGCCTGCCTCAACTCTCTACCTTGTAACCCTTCCCAGCTCCCCTTCCGCAGGAATTCTGACATCTTCTGATAGTGGTGCCTCACTGTCAGACTGAGTACTATTACTCACCTCTCTCTTTGCAGTCACTCTGTCCAAGGGACCATCAGTACCCACAAGCAGCTGTGGTTCACCTTCTGTCTCACTGCTACAGAGTAGATCCCTCCCTGAAGTAACCACCTCACCAGTCCTGGCTGTAAGTATGCAGTCTGTCTGTGTCTCCCCCAGGCTACCAGACCCACATGCTTGTCTCCTAGCCTGACTGCATGTAACTGCATAAGCATATGGTACTGCCTCGTCCAAATACTTCCCTATCAGGACATCTGCAGGATGGTAGTTCAGTGCCCCTGTTGTCTCAAGACAACCTACTATTGGCATTTGTCTTTCCCACTTACTGGCTCTCTCACCTTTTGTTCCTCACCTTGCCTCCATGGACACGTGTATGATAAATGGCCCCACTGGTTGCATTCAAAACATGTAACCCTAGCTCCTGGATGTGTACCTAGACTAGTGGCTTCCCCTGCTACTGGTAGATTCTGCTGGGGTTGTCTGTGCTGCCCATCATGGCTTCCTTTAGACCCATGAACAGTACAGGGGGTCCCTTTCCTGTGCAGGGCTGCCCTGCTTGCCAGGTATAGGTCTCCCTTCTTCCCCAACTCATCTGAAGTAGCACATTGTCTATCAGCTAACCAGAACCTCGTGTCCTCAGGCAAAGTGCTAAGGGCTTGTTCCCTCACCAAAAGGTCTGTCAGACCTTCAAAAGTGGTGACCTGACATCCACTCACCCATCTATGGAAATAAGTGCTCAGTTCAGCAACATATTCACACACAATTTTATCTGCCTTGCATCTATGCTCATGAAACTTTTTCCTATACATTTCAGGTGTTAGCTTAGGTGATTTTTAACAGCAGTATAATCAAAACAAGCAACATCAGACATTTTTGATAAAACAGTTACAGCTTTCCCATGGAGTAAGGGGGTCAGGGACCATACCCAGAGCCTTTGGTTAACACCATACTGTGTACATACCCTCTCAAACATATGAATGAAACTATCAAAATGATCCCCCTCTTTAAACTATGGAAGAAATTTACTGACCTTTTGTGCTTCTGGGGTCCAGTTACTCCCTTCCACATTACCTCCATGACTCTGGTGAAGAGTCAGCATTTCCCTCTCATGCTTCCTCTGATGCTCCTTTTCCTGGGCTTCTATCTCCGAAAGTCTGGCCTCCAACTAAAGTCTCTTTAGCTCCAGATGGATTTTTAAGCCCTCTGCAGAAAGGTTGATCTGTCCATTCTCTGAGGATATTATATCTCCACTGCCAGTCCGATTGTCCTCCTAGTTGCTGTTTTCTGATGCAGCTCTAACAAAGGCTGCAATCAGGTCTGCCTTGGTCAGGTTTTCATGCACCAGTTCCCTAGCCTGGCACATCTTCGCCATCTGGCTCCTTGTCAGCTTTCCATACTCCTCTGCTGACATGCTGCCTGCTCACCCTGACTAACTAAGCTAACAAAAGAAATAAAACAATTGTGATCTGAACTCTGAGTATTCACTGCATGGCTGATTTAGAGTGCAAAACACCTTCAAAGCACACTTTGCACAAGCTACAGGAATTCAATCTACCCACACCACTACAAGCCAATAAGTATTTGCCAACCAATTACTATGTGGTGTGGATATCCCATTGCTGCCAAATAATTAATATGTGATGCCCGTGCCCTGGTCCAGCAATCAAGGAGCCTCAATCCTCACCACTAACACCACTGAAAGGCATCTCATATAGGAGGAAAGGATAACAAATACACACAGTAAAGTGCAATTTCCCTTAAGAGCACACAGAGATCACAGTCAGTCTGGGGCTGGTCGCTCCCTTGCTCTCCAGGTCCCCAATAAGACTCCCCACTGGCACAGCTATAGAGTCCAGATCTCAGCCAGCTGGGCAAGCTAAAACCTCCAGCACCCTACAGTAAGGCACTGTATGAGCACATCCACTCATGCATGAGTTGTGCCATCCCAAATAGAACCAAGATACTCTCCTCCAAAAAAAAGGACACACATCTGGTGGTCCCCTGCCACAAACAAACTTTACAACAAAAGGAAGAAACTGTTGCAGAAAAGAGGAAAATCCCAGGATGCAAAAAACTCCCTTACCAGCCTCAGTAAGAAGCTCAGATCCCTCATAAAATCCTCCAAAGTTAGCATGAAACAAATTGCCAAAGATTCCAAATTCAACCACAAGGCATTCTATAACTATGTCAAGAATCTAAATGGCAATGCTCAGATCTGCTCTGAGCTACAACTGAATGGAATTAAATATACTGATCCCAAGGATATTGCCAATATCCTGGCAGATCAATTCAGTGTCAACTTCACCCCCCTCTCACCCCCTAAGTGACCCACTTCAATACCGTAAGATTGCCAACTCCCGGTAATAATGGCCACACAGGTAAAAAATGCACTCTCCAAAGCTAAGAATACAGCATCCATGGGACCAAATTACATCCCGGGCTGTGTATTACATGAACTACAAAATGATCTGGCACCTCGCCTAAGTGTCATGTTTAATCATAGCCTTACCTCAGGCTTCGTGCCCACTGAGTGGTGCACAGCTACAGTTATCCCACTCCACAAGAGGGGATCCACCTTGGATCCTGGGAACTACCGCCCCATCAGTCTGATGAGTATGATCTGCAAGGCCATGGAACGTATTACAATGGAACTTATAAACAAAGACATTGGCAACCTTCAAACACTGGACCCCACCCAGTGTGGGTTTGTGAAGGACCTATCTTGTCTCCTGGACCTGATTGACTTCTTCAAATCAGTCTCCAGAGCCGTGGACAGGGGTAAGTTGGTCCACACAGTCTATCTGAACCTTGCCAAAGTCTTTGACACCATCCCCCACTCTGGAATCATAGATAGACTTAATAAGCTGGGCATTATTCCCTACGTCACTCGATGGGTTGCCACACTGTAAACGTAGCTAACTCCAAATCCAGCTCCAGACAACTGACAAGTGGAGTACCTCAGGGTTCAGTCCTGGGACCACTCTTGTTTGGCACCTACTTCTCTGAAGTACAGGCCAGTATTAAGGGACTCTGGCTAACAAAGTTCGCAGATGACTGCAAACTGGGAGCCATTATTGAATCCACAAATGATGTGGATACTCTACAAAAGGGCCTTACAGAAACAGATGCTTGGTGTCAGAGCCATGGGCTCAAGTTCAATGCCAAGAAATGTATAGTTATCCCCTTATGTACCTATGAATTATCACATAGGTGGCAGTACACTAAACACCGAAAGTGTGATAAGAGACTTAGGGACACAGGTGGACAGTGGTCTCACCTTTGATAACTACATTGCCACAACAGTCAGGAAATCCTTCTATGTGGCACACCTCATCACTAAGGGCTTTTCATACAGAAAAAAGGAGGTCATCATCCCACTGTACTCATCCCTCATTAGACCCATTATAGAATACAATGCCCCGTTTGGTATGAACTTCTCAAGACATCTGCAACAACTGCAAAGGCCACAGAAATACCTCACTAAAAGAATCATAGGCCTAAAGCAGATGCCCTACACTGACTGCCTTAAAAGACTCCAGCTATACTCCATCGCATATCGTCTACTCAGATGTGATCTCTGCTTAACATACAAGGCCATGTCAAACTCAGAACTGTTGGATATGCTACACTTAAAAAAAAAACCCAATCCCTCAGAGCCACATGCTCCAGGGATCCAAACCTTGTCATCACAATATACAAAACATGCTGGTGGGATAGGTTCCTGACCCAGAGACTCCCCAGGCTCTGGAATAGACTGCCCATACATGTCAAGCAGAGTGCCTCTTTGGCCCTCTTCAAAAGGAACCTTGACAATTGAATGGGAGAAAGGAAATTCACCCTGGGGATCACAGCAGTCACCCTGCTATACAGGGGCCCAGGGAAGTAAATAATGTGGGAAGAAATAGCCAGGGGAATGTTATGACTAGGCTTTTATAGGCCCTAGGGCCGATAGCCTAGTACCAGTCTTTTAATCTATGATCCCCCTCTGTCCAACCAATGCTTCATGTCCCTGCCCAAGTAGCTCTCACACACACACACACACACACACACACACACACACACACACACACACACACACACACACACACATGTTGAGAAGAGTTTATTTAACCACACAGACACTCCTGGGGCAGGCTGGCATAGGTTCTCCAGCTTTGCCCCCTTTTCTCAGACTATACGGTAGTATCAGCTGCTACCACCCACTAATATTTATCAGTGTGATGACCGTGCCCTGGCCCAGCAATCAAAGAGCCTCAATCCTCACCAATATCACCAGGGAGGTCATCTCATAGAAGAGAAAAGGATAACTAATACACACAGTAAAGTACAATTTCCCTTAAGTGCACACAGAGATCACCATCAGTCTGGGGCTGGCTGTTCTCTTGCTCACCAGGTCCCCAATAAGACTCCCCACTGGCACAGCTATAGGGTCCAGGTCTCAGCTTAACTGGGCAAGCTAGAACCTCCAGTACTCTCTCTGTCCAACCAGTGCTTCATGTCCCTGCCAAGTAGCTGAAACAACACACACACACTTTGAGATACATATTTATACAACTTTACAGACACTCCTGGGAAATACTGGCACAGATTCTCCAGCTGTGACCCTTTACCCAGACTATATGGTAGTAATTACTGCCACCATCCAGTTAATAATATCAGCTACTAAAAGGCCCTTAAAAGGGTGTCCAGTTATTACTGTGCAATATTATTATCCAATGGCAGTATGACTAACAGTCAAGGCTTACTTTAGAGTGGCCTATTACAATAGCCTCTATAAATATGCAATGTACTCTAGAGCTTATCTCTACACAAATCAGCCACAGGTAGAAGGTTTTAAAAATATTTAATAATAAATAATTAAAAACACAAGACAAAACTACTACACCACAGAGACATCTAAGAGTTCAGAGATTACACAGGAACTTAAAATAATACAATAAGACAGGTCTTATTTCAAAGAAAAATACCTAATTAATCTTTACTAGCTTTAACTATTCCTACAAGAAATCACAGTGCTAAAACTTACATGTGAGCACAAGGCAGAGTGCTGATAAGTTAGATGTCCAAAGTCAAAATGCTTTTTGTCTCTTGTGAGAAATAGTATTTAAACATTATTAACAAACATGTTTGCTGGGTCCTTCCCCAAATTACATCATTTTTGACACTTAGGTTTTCCCAGGCAAACAAACTGCATTTTTAGCAATCTAACACTTGCACAGAAACTTGCAACAATAGAAGACAGTTCACATGTATATTCTAACAGAAACTAGAGCAATAAAGTACCTTCTACATATAAGTTCTGGTCATAAACTTTAGCCTTAAAACAATGAGCATGAAACCTTCATCCAGACGCACTGGGGCCGATGTAAAACATTAAAGAGATTCAAAAGATCTTTTCAATTTTAAAAGACACATTTGAAATACTAGGCTTGGTTTTTCTTACAGTAGATTGCAATGTTGCAACAATCTTGAAGTTCACATTTTACAATGTTTTCTTACATTTAAGAATACAAGCCTGTATTTTACATTTATTTATACAGTTGATAGAATTATGTTTCAAATTCTATTTGACTAGGCTGGCAGCCTTCGCCCATCTCTCCCCAATTGTCACAATCAGCTACTCAAAGACCCTTAAAAGAGTGTCCAATTATTACTGTGCAATATTATTACCCAATTGGTAAGTGTGACTAAACAGTCAAGGCTTATTAGAGTGACTTGGTACAGTATCACTATATACATGCAATGTATTCTAGAGCTTAAATTATCTCTACACAAAACAGCCACAGCTGAAAGGTTTTAAAATATTTAATAAAAAATAAAAACACAAAAAATACTTTTTACTATACAGTGCTAGTCAAGAGTTCAGAGATCATAGAGAAATTCTTAAAATAATTCAGTAGTACAGTTCTGACATCACAGAAAAACTCTTAGTCTAATCTTTCTAGTTTCTAGCTATTTCTAAGAGAAAACACAAGTCTAAGATAAACGTACATATAGAGGAAGAAAGTGCTGGTGAGTTGGATGGTCAAGACAAAAATGCTTAATGCTCTCTGAGTCTCTCTGTTTTTAAAAACCTATTCCTGGCTCGCATTACATCATTCTTCACACTTCCCTGGGTTCCCAGGCTAACAGAAACTACATTTACATTCTTCACCTCTGGGCAGAAACCAGAGCAATAAAGGACATTTATGCATGCAAATTCTGGCCATTAACTCTGGCCTTAAAACAATAGCAAGAATTCCTTCATCTAGACTGGCCAGAGCCATGTTTACATCAGAGGGTCACAACATGCTTTACTTAGTTAGCTGAGTGCACTGTTGTTACATTTTTTTTAGTTCCACATGTAACACTATTTTTACTATTTAAGACAACAAGCCTGTGGTTTACAGTAATATTTACAGATGAAAAAATTATCTCCAAAATTCTATCTGGCTAAGCTGGCAGCCTTCACCCATCTTCACCCAACTTCACAGACAATAAATAGAAACTGATCAAGCAAAACCTTCTGATCAGCAGATGATCTCAAAAAGAATAAGAAAAAGAAAACAAATCTTCCTTTTAAAGAGGAGCAAGCCTCCTTGCATCCCCACACCCCCAACTAATTATATATACCAACTCTGAGATTGCACAACTGTGGAGATAGGGCAAATTCTGCAATCCCCACTGTACTGTGATCTTGCATGAAACAACTGCAGCTGCCAGCAATTTTCTAAGTCTGACAATTTGCCATTCAACAACTTTTCAAGAACTCATATGCTTAATATACAGATATAGCCATGAGCTTATGACCATACATTAAAAAATGCAAAAACATTGAAATACAGTGAATAGGTACTTGCCTTTTGAAAACCAACTAACTGTAAACCCAAAACAGCAAATGCACCAAATTTAGCAAAAGGCAAAAAAAAAACTTTCCATTTCAATTCATGTACTAAAACATTAACAATATATTTAGACCGCATGTGTCTTAAAATCATAGCATTACAGAAAGAGTTGTCCTAATGTAAGTTGTAATTTTAATTTAGGAGGAGGGTTATAGTTAGCACATATTTGTAAGGGTTTACGATCATAATTTCGAAGACAACTCGGTCGACCGCACTATGTTTCAACACAGAAAGTCGAACACGGCAATGTCAAACTTCAAAAGCAAGTCTAGGAATGCGTTTTAACATGGGTCAAGATAGGGGTTCACTGCTAATGTCGAACTGCATACCTCGCCCCTATCTCAACCCATGTTAAAACCCATTCCTAGGCTTGCTTTTGAAGTTCGACATTGCAGTGTTTGATTTTCCGTGTTCGAACATAGTGCGGTCGATTGAGTTGTCTTTGAAATTATGATAGTAAACCTTTGTAAGTATGGGTAGGGAGGCTTTAATCCCTGAACCGCTTTATTAATACATACTAACCTTAATTTTTACCAAAACCATAACTCTGCCCATAACCCAATCCTTACACCTTACCTTAGAAAAACCCTTTCTATAATATTAATACTACAGAAGACTCCCAGATACACACATACAAACCAATCACAAAGCAAAATCTATCCCCTTGGCTATTCTTTACTCTAACCCTAATCTGAAAACAAACAAACTCCCATACCCTAATGTGTGTTGTGTGTTTTGCAGATCATACACACACACACACACACACACACACACACACACACACACACACACACACACACACACACACACACACACACACACCATTATATTTATACCTTTTGCTAGCCCTTTCTCAATCCCTAACCCATAAATGTGAAACTTTTGGAACATCCACAACTTTTGGCATTAGAATGGTAAAAAGCACACACTTACCATCTGCATTCTAACTTCCTTTTTGACAAATTTACACACCCATCACTATGTTTCCAAATGGCTAGTTAACAAATTACATGTGATTATAGCACACTGACATTGCTGCCATTTTATGGTCAACATTATGAAAGACAGCATTTCACTCTTTCAGCATTTTTCAGTAGACCCATATATTTGTTCTGACATTTTGATCTAATGACAGCCTGAACAAAAATCATACATATGGAAAAGAAATGCAATCCTACTTTTTTGTTTCAAGGAAGGAATAAGATGTATTCAACTTTTAGTGCGCAAAGCTGACCAAACACCACTTCAAAATAAATGTGAGAAAGCAAAATGTTTGTGAGGATACATACATTTAGGAATAATACCTGCTCCCCAACCCCCAACACCTCAGAATAGGTAATCATTTCCTGTGTATCCCCCTCTGGCATTAAACTGGGATTACAACTAAGGCATAAATACCCACAGTTATATTTCAAGCAGCTGTTGTCATATTTATATACAGCATGCCTCCTCATCCCCTACCCCCAAAAGCAACT
The DNA here is from genome assembly GCF_019279795.1 of Protopterus annectens. Taxonomy (NCBI): domain Eukaryota; kingdom Metazoa; phylum Chordata; order Ceratodontiformes; family Protopteridae; genus Protopterus; species Protopterus annectens. The sequence goes on along the minus strand of NC_056743.1, from coordinate 1,840,017,210 downwards.
ACCCTCTGTGTACCCATCAGACTGGGGCAAAACTGAAAAGATAAACAGAACAGAACATATTTGTTGTCAGGCATATATAAACAGCAAGCTTATTCACTCTTCACCAAAAGACAGCCACCTATATATGCACCAGATGTTTGAGTGTGAGGAAATCGAAGAAAAAAATTATTACAGTAATGCTTACAAATTGTTACTTCTAGACACATTACAGTGCTCCGGTACAAGTTATAGTGACCTCCTGTGCACCTTTCTGAAATTTATGAGTAAACTTAAAGAAATAATGACCACACTGTCCCCAGCTCAACACAAGATTCACTGACCACTGAGGTTTGGAAAGAATGTTAGATAAAAAATGGTATTGTCTCCACCTCCCACACAAGTACAGGGTCCTTCTTTGTATGTCTATGAGCAGGGATGGTTTTAGTCTAGATGGGGCTCATGGCAGAAGTGACTACCAAGCCCATGTCAAAATTCATTTATACAGCTTTGGTGTGTTGGGGTCCCCAGGAGAACTGAACGTTGGAGTTTTCTGTGATGCATTTATCCATTACTTTTGAGGGATGAGTGTTAATGTGAGCACATGACAACAGAATCAATTACATTAATCCAAGCAACCACCAACAAGCAGTTATAGCCACTTCTAGCCACAATTCAGATGTAAGATTGTGATATAAGATGAAGACTATGTATTTCCCCTTGCTCCAAACAAACAGTTGCCACATATTAAAATATTGCAAGTTGCTTCACATTACCACATTACCCCTGCAAAACCAGAATAATAAGCAAACAGCAGCAAATATCTCCTCATTTCTAGCTAAAGAAGGTAGCCACAGCAATCATGCCTTGCCTGTCTGTCTCTGTGTATTAGCTGTACAGTTAAGTAGTTCATCTTATTCCTCACAAATGCACATTAGTCCTGAAAAGGCAGGAAGTAACTGGTCAGTTAATTCCATCCAGCCAACCCCAATTCCCACCCTGCAGTTGTTGCCATGACATTTGATGGCATACCATTCAACTGACCCTACCTTTGACTCACATTTTAGCTTTGTCCTCAATAATCTTTCCTAAAAATGTTAACTTTTAGAGAAAAAAAATGATGATTTAGACTTAATAAGAACAATAGTTACAGTTAGAGACTTCTTTTACTTCAGAAATGTACAGTATATTAATTCACATTTTCTTATTCTGTCAGTGCTTTAAGTTAATAGTATTAATATTTTAAAAGTGTAACTGATTATTTCTGAGTTTGTCCTCATTTCTGTTGAGACTTGTACCGGATTCATTGAGAGCTGTCTGATGGCTATGTAATATTTTAACTTTAGAGTCTGCACAAACAAGATGCCACACATTAAAGTATTCCAATCAAAGCTGCACCACATAAGGGATTGCTTGTAAACTAGATTTACTTTGATTTATATTTTGATTTTATATTTTATATTTTGTTGTTTTACCTTTAATTTTAACTATTAGTTGCAAGAAAGGGATATGTTTTAGACAGGTAAACTTTAGCCATTTCAAGAGGCCTAGTCAGCTATAAATTCACACAGACTACAGAGAGGACAACCTAGAGCATATCTGAAACAATCCTGTGTCAATGTAAAGGGATTTCAGCTTTTGTGTGACTTTCATATTTGGTACTGGCAGAGCAATGATTTTATTGTACTTGATTTCTCTTTGAATTCTATGGCAACTATTTTTATTATTCCTTTCTTTCAGAATTATTTATTCATTTGAAGCTGAAAATGGATTCCTTAAATGAGTGTGCCATTAATGATTTGCTAAAGCACAAGCATCTTGTTCAGTGTACTTAATGCCATGTATATTTAAAGTAACACCTTAATACTGTAATTCTCCAACACAGGAAACAATGTGCATTTTGTGAATGCTAATCTTTTCTTGTATTTTTGAAAGAAGCTTATGTTGGGTATATACTGTAAAAGATGTGCAGAGTTGTGCACAGGTAATTAATTATAAATGTACACAGGTATGTGTACACATACACACGTACACACTTTCATGGACATGCATACACTATAACAGGATATTTTTGGGTGTATGAGAGACTACACAGCCATAGTTTAGAAAAATAAGCTAAGGTTTATGCAAGCACTCAATGTGTTTTTTTTTTCATTTAATGTTTTCTAATGCTGAAGGTTTTATCAAAGAAATATGAATTGTTTCTGCTGGTTAATATTTATAAATAAGATTAAAAACATAAAACTAAATTGCAGAATGCATGCATACAAGACTGTTAAGTTATTGGTAATGAGAATTCAGGTGTGTTTAAAAATGTACATTCCATATTTAAAATATAGAGTTTATAAGTCTTAAACAGCAAATCAAAAAGTCTTATCTGCTCTGAAAGATGCAACAAGGAAAACAGGTATTTTGCATGTCTAAACGGGCCCTCACATATAGTAAAACAAACTCAATTTTGATTTGCTATATTTTGAGTGAAGACATAACTGAGAGTATTCAGACTTCTCAGTAAAATGCAATTTTTAAAGACTCCATTTTTTAGTAAAATAACCAAGAAGTAGATTATTTCTTTTACGATGACAGTCTAGTAGAACACCCTAGTTACATAGTAAGTAAAGATCAAAATATTAAATTATGCCACTTAGAATGGTGACAGACCAAATGTTTAAAATAACATTACTGCCAAGAGGAAGCAAATATGGAAGTGTAAATCTTCAAATGCGTGAAGTATTCATTGGTAAAAGCTGTTTTCATTTTCACTGAAATCACTTGTTTTCTTTTTCTTATAAGATGAGCATGTCAAATAAATTGGAATCAATAGTAAATGTAATGAATCAGTATTAGAAGAGGAAATAGTTTGTTCACACTTCTGTGTGGTATTCAGATACCATTGTTTCCTAATTTGCTTTGATAGGGTTGAGGCATAAAAACAAGATATGCAAGTCTGCAGAGCCACATAAAGGGTAATTTTGTCCTAACTACAATGTCACTGACTTTTCTCTAAAGTGAGAAACAGACATGGACTGACACATGATGCAAACAAAAGGCTACGAAAGTCATCACTGCTTTAAATTCTAGTTATAATTAAACAAATCAGTAATAACTGAGGAAAGACAAGGAGTTGTGATAGAAAAAAATCTGTTTTTTTTTGTTATTTATTAGCTAGAGTTATGATCTAAGTAAGTAAACAAGGATAAACATACCTCTCAACTGTCCCTGATTTTCAGTCACCCCTGATTTTGACTTAAGATCTAGCTTTGACCCTCTTAATCTCTCCTAAAACTGATGACTTTTGGAGAAAAGGTGATTACACTTGATAAATAATGACAATAATTAAAGTTAGAGATTTTTTTTACCTCATAAAATGTATATTAATTAATATTCTCTTATTCTATCACTGTCTAATTTTAATAGTCCTAATATTTAAAAAGTGTCCCTGATTGTACCTAATTGTTTCTGTATTTTTTCACTAATTCTGTTGAGATGTGTCCCTGATTGGCCAAGACTGGTTTAGAGATATGAAGATAAGCTGTCATATGGCTGAAATATTTAAAGCTACAGTGTTGTTGTATTTACAGTGAAAACCAAGTGAAATATTCACATTATGAAAATTAAAAGATTTAGCGTTTGGTGCAGTGGTAGTGTTGTTGCTTCACAGCAAGAAGTTCTCCCGTTCGATTCTCGGCTTGGGTTGGGAGTGCCTTCTGTGTGGAGTCTGCATGTCCTCCCCACGGTTGAGTGGGTGTTCGAAAGACATGCGTTGAATGGGCATGCCTTCGTTGAAGGTTGGGCGTCGGGCTGGCAACTTAACACCATAAAAACCAACTGCCAATCATCAGCGGACTGGAGTTTCGCTGTGGTGACCCCTAACTGGGAAAAGCCGAAAGACAAACAACAGCGTTCAATTCCTGGCTAACCAGTGATATCCACTCTGACAAATAAGAGATTAGATATTTTGTAATATACAGTAAGTCCCATTAAAAATATTTATTTTTGTGTCAGGAATCCACAAACAATGTTTTCATGCTTTTTCCGTCATTTGTGAAAAAAAATTGACATGACCATGCAAAAGGATTTTAACACTGGCAAAATTATGAGTAGACATATGGAAACCTTCATTCATGTAGAGGCTGGCAACCAACAGGGATTGGTAGTTGCTTCAAATCAATGGTAAGTAATGTATTGGAATTGTATCTAGATCATCTTATATATACACACGTGTGAATTTTCTCAAAAAGGTCAATTTCCTGAAACTACAAGGAACTAGATAACATTCTACAAGCAGTTTACATATTTAGATTTTTTTCAATTAGTAATTCTTAAATTCTTTTGAGGAAACTATAAGTAAAATAATACTAATTAATTAATAGATGGATCAATTAATTAGGCACAATGGGAGAAAACAGTGGTTAGAGGTAAATAATGGAAATATGTGGTAAATCATGAAGCAATAAGCAGCAGGACTAATTGCAGTTAAATGTGATGCATCAGAGAGTATAAAGGGTAGTTTTTGTGTCTGTGCATCAAGGGGGAATGTTGTTTATGAAATGTAAGATAGTTTTACTGGTTGTAGTTTTATTTCATAGTAATATTACTAAAAATTCTAATTAGTTTATTAAAACACTAATTGTTAAGGCTGTGAATTGGTACAGGGTTTGATTCCCTCAGTTCTCATTTGCCTACTGTTTGTCACTTTACCAATCATTGCTTTCAGGCTGACATTGTTTCTGCAAAGGGACTATGTGTCCAGAGAACCTACCTGATCAACAAATCTGTATTATTTGGGCACAACAATATTTTGTTAGAATTCTATTAATAGGAAATACAGTTATATTATGTTAAAATTTACCAGTTTTTACAATATGCACAGTATATGTATATAATTTTCACATTATGCACACTGTGTGTATATGTTTTTTACGATATGCACAAAATGTGTATAATTTTTACAATATGCATTGAATGTGCATATGACTTTTAAAACGTGCATAGTATGTGTACATGATTTTCATAATATGTGTAACGTAGGTACGTGGCCAAACAGCTTCATAGTTGTTAGTATTCAGACATCATCTTAAAAGTTAAAGTGACATGCTAATTGCAACATGTTAGTTAAAATGTGTTGTTACCACCTGAGGAAATAAGCAGTAAAGGTTATTTAATGAAATTAGAATACTGTAGACAAGACTTCAATCAGTAAAATAGCATGAAAATGGAAAGAAATGTAAAAGACATAATTTTAATACATCAGAACAAAAAAAAGGGAAAATGTAAGTTGCAGATTGGCTTGTATAAATAAAGTAAGAGTAGTAAACCAATGAGGAGTAAATACAAAGTGGCTGTTACATGCAGCAGGATTTCACAGAGGTCAAATTTTGACCTTTGTGACATGGAGTCAGTTTTTTTTAGAAGTTAGCACTAGTAAATAAAATGTTTGTATTTTCAGTGAGAAAGGGGAGAATGTATGACATAAATTACAATACAACATAGGTGACTCCATAGTCAGACACACTAATGTCCCACTCACCAGGCTGAACAAGGAGAGGGTCACAGTAAGCTGCCTATCGGGCACTAGAATCCGCCACATAACACAAGCACTCGGGTCACTCCACGGCAAGTACAAATATAACACAGTCATTGTCCATGCTGGTGTGAACGACCTGAGACATACCTCCCTGGACTACATGAAAAGAGACATAGAGGAGCTCTCTGATTATGTAGCCCAGGCAGGTATGACCCTGACCCTGAGCAGTATCCTTCCTTCACCAAGAATGATGCCACAATATAGAGACACGATGATCAGCTTTAACAATTGGCTTAATGTCTGGTGTCATTCAAAGGGGATCCAGTGTCTGTCTGCCTGGGATGACATGCTTGACAAGCCACGCTGCTTTGCAAGGACGGCTTGCACCTGTCACCCCTGGGATTCCGGATATTGGCTAAGGCTCTTGCCACCCCCATAGTGCCTTTTTTAGGTAAGGCTCAAATTCTAAACCTACCACCCTAGAAAACAAAAATGGGAAGAAACTGAGGGTAATGCTGCTCAATGCCAGAAGTCTAAATCTCAAAATGCACGCACTCGAGGCCCTTCTCAGTATGGAGAACATCGATGTCTGTGCTGTAACTGAAACCTGGTTAAAGGCTCCTGAGAGCACCCTGGCACTATTAGGTTTTACCTCATATCATGCGTTCCGGCTCCAAAACCCGGACCACACCACAAAAGGAGGGGGTGTATCCATATTCATAAAGTATACCCACACCTCCAGGTTGGTGGCAACGCACAAAGCTTCGGAAACCATCCAGGTGCAACTAACCATAGGCAAAACTGCTCTACAAATTGTAGCATGCTACAGGCCCCCCTCTCAAACCCAGGAACCCCACACAGCCTTCCTGAAGACACTGGAGGGTATAAATGTATCTCCAAACACCATCATATTGGGTGACTTCAATTACCCGAATATAGACTGGGAACATTACTCAAGCCCTAACTTTCTAGCCCAATGGTTCCTGGAGTTCATAAATTCAAATGCCATGGAACAGCTAGTCATTGTTCCCATGAGAGGAGAAAATATACTAGATCTCATTATCACAAACATGGGGACAAAATGCTCCACACCGGAAGTATATCCCTCATTGGTGAGATCTGATCATAAACTAATCTCACTGGAAATCCACATCCGCCCCCACCCCAAACAAAAAAGACCACAGTGAAGAACTTCTCTAAAGCAAACTTCACACTACTCAAGACTGGTGTGGTATCCTTCAAGGCCCCTGAGCCAGTGGAAACCACAACCCAAGCTGCGGAAGCCCTTACAAATGCCTTCTATGAACTCCTCCAGGACTGCATGGATCAGGCAATCCCAAATAAAACCAAGACTCTTTCCACAAAGGGCAAACATCCAGTCTGGTGGACCCCAGCCATTAACAAACTTTACAATAAGAGGAGAAAGCTATTACATGATAGAACAAAATCCATAAAAGTGAAGTCACCCCTGATCATTATTAGTAAAAAAATATGAGCACTCATAAAATCAACTAAGGCCAATTTTGAGAGAAAAATTGCCATGGATTCAAAGGACAATCATAAGGCCTTTTTCAGCTATGTTAGGAACCTGGGTGGAAACTTCCAGATATGCTCAGAATTAGTCCAAAATGATACAAAAATCACTGAACCCACAGACATTGCCAACATACTGGCAGACAGGTTCAGTGCAAACTTCACCCCCCTCTCCCACCCTAAAGGAGAGATAACTATCCCAGCGGAGTGTAGCCTCCCAGACATCTCAAATGCGCAGGTGAAAGCTGCTCACTCTAAAGCTAAAAACACAGCATCAATGGGACCGGATGGTGTCCCCAGCTGTGTGCTACACAAGCTAAATGAGGAATTAAACCCGCACATAAGGCAGCTGCTTAATCTCAGCCTTACCACAGGATACGTGCCCAAGGAGTGGCGTACGGCAATTGTGGTCCCACTCCACAAAGGCGGTGCCTCTACGGACCCTGGTAATTACCGCCCCATAAGCTTAACAAGTCTAGTCTGCAAAGCTATGGAGAGGATCATAATGGAGCTCATAAACAAAGATATAGAGGACTTGCAGACATTGGACCCGACCCAGTTTGGCTTCGTCAAGGGAAGATCATGCCTTTTGAACTTGGTTGACTTCTTCGAAACAGTCACCAAGGCCATTGATGAGGGAAAGGCAGTCCATACAGCCTACCTTGACCTTGCAAAGGCTTTCGACACAATACCCCACTCGGTATTGTAGAAAAACTTACCAGCTTAAATGTAAACCCATATGTCACAAGATGGGTTGCAAACTGGCTTAAGGACAGAACCCACAGGGTTAGAGTTGCTGGCGCTATGTCAGACTCCAAGCCGGTCACAAGTGGTGTCCCACAGGGCTCGGTCCTTGGCCCCCTATTGTTTGGCATCTACTTCTCAGAAGTACAGGCCAACATGGGAGGACTTTGGCTGACAAAGTTTGCAGACGACTGCAAACTGGGTGCCATAGTGGAAAGTGCATCGGACACAGATATCCTTCAGAAGGGACTCACGGAAACAGATAGCTGGTGCCAGAGCCATGGCCTGAAGTTAAACGCCAAAAAATGTATAGTCATACCCTTCGGGAAAAACAAGGTAACCCCAAGCTACCATATAGGTGGCAATCCACTAAGCACAGAAGAGGTTATCAGGGACCTGGGAACCCAGGTTGACAGTGGCCTTTCTTTTGGCACTCACGTTGCTAAAGTGGTTAGAAAGACCTTCTACATTGCCCACCTGATCATGAAGGGATTCACATCCAGATCTAGTGAGGTCATTGTTCTCCTGTACTCTTCACTTATCAGACCAATGATCGAGTACAATGCCCCATTCGGGATGTATCTCACCCGACATCTGCAGCAATTGGAGAGACCCCAAAAGTTCCTCACCAAAAGGATAAAGGGACTCCAAAATCTGTCATATGCTGCCAGATTGAAGAAAATCCAGCTCTATTCAGTCGCATACCGTCTGCTCAGAGGTGACATGTGCCTGACATACAAGGCCATGTCCAACCCGGAATTAATGGACATGCTCCACCTCAAAAAATCCAAATCCACCAAAACCACTAGAGCAAGCGACTTAAACCTTAGCACGGACATAAATAGGATGTGCTGGAGGGATAGATTTATCACTCAGAGACTCCCTATGCTGTGGAATAAAATCCCAGTCCATGTGAGGCAGAGCACCTCGCTGGCTCTGTTCAAGAGAAATCTTGACCTGTGGATGGGAGATCGTAGGTTTACCCCGGGAATCATCTCTGTGTCACTGCTGGACAGAGGCACAACAAACTAATGGGCACAGTATTTTTTCATATAAGGGGTGGCGTAAGCCACAAAAATTTGGGCTAGGCTTATAAATGCCTTAGGGCAGATAGCCTAGTATAAACATATGCATCTATGAACAATTTCAGGTAGTCACATGAGATTCAGAGATAATTTGGATACTCCTTAATAGTTTTATATGCCAAAGACGTTGATGGTTCAGTATAGCATGGATAACTAATCTGTCTCCAGGTTAAGAAGTGAGATTTCTAAAAGGGTCTTAGTTGTGATGTTTATAAATTTAATGTTGCTATGTTTCAAGTGTAGGGCCTCAAACATTGCAGCCAGCAGGTATGTTTCTAAAGTAGTGGTCATTTTTCCTGTACCTCATGTCTGTTCTACTAAGGTATTTCTCAATGTAAATATAAAGGCAGAATGATTAGTTGACTGTCTGAAGTAGCTTATACTCAGATCTCCTACACCTAATTTCTTAAGTACATCTTGCATGAGTCATTGATAAAGGGTGAATCAAGGGGAGAACTTTGAGAGGAAAAAGTACTATTTTATGATGCGTACTATGGGATATTTTTTCCATCCACCTGAGCTACCACCAACTCAGGCAGATGGGGCCTCAGTTTAACATCTCATGAGAAGGGCGGCAGAGTTAGAAGTACAGCAGCACCCCCATGCTGCAGTCCAGTGTCAGAACTGAAAGTTAATCAAATATCTAGAGCAGAAATAAAGCCAACAGCTTTCTGATCTATTAACACCAAAGGTGAGTGTGCTTCCATTGAGATGCTGAGAGATTAACTTTGCAAGCATGAGTTAGGTGTACCTGGCCTAATTTAGTCACTGCAAAAATATTAGCATCCCTGTTCATACCAAGAAATTGAAGTAACTCTTTATTTAATGTACTTAATTGCTGTTGTTTTTGGATATCTTGAAGTAAGGAAGTCTACTGTGCAGGTGCAAGTTTTAAAAAGGCTTTTACACCTGTTGGCAGTGCAGTGGTGGAGAGTTAACATTGTTGCCTCACAGCATGAGGTTCTCTGGTTTGATTCTCAGCTGGGGTGCCTTCTGTGTGGAGTTTACATGTTCTCCTTCCATTTGCTTGGGTTTCCTCTGGGTACTCCGGTTTCCACCCACAATCTAAAGATATGCATCTGGAGCATTTTACCCCCGGCCTCTGCTGAAAATAGGTTCTGTCCTAGTCAGACTTTCGCAGTCAACAAATGATAAATAAATAAAATAAAATAAAATAAATATTGATTTCTTAAAATGGAGTCTTGACAAGCATATAGTATTGTTTGTAGATTAACACAGGTGATAGTTTATCTTCCTGTGTTATAGTGTATGACTTAGAGATGGGCAGTATGAGCAATGAATCAGTTTGAATATCAAAGAGTCTAGTAGCAGATAATGCCCATAGCGGTTACTAGTGTTACCACCTGTCCCACTTTGTGAGAGTCAGTCCCTCTTTGGGCAGTTGTATCCTGCAAAAAAATTGTAAAAATGGCAACTGTCCTGAGATTTTAGGACAAAATTATTTCCTATATTTTATGTAATTGTTGTATAAAACAGTTATGTTATAAGAAACAGAATAAGCAACTAAATGGCTACAAGAATAAGCTTTTATTTAGGCAAAAAAGTGAAGTTCTGTCCTTTGTACTGGCCGTGGGTATGTTTCGACTTGCAAAATCTGATGTTTGTACCAAAAATGTCCCACTTTGGGCATTTGAAAAGGTGGCAACCCTAGCAGTTACTGGTAAATTCGGATGTTTCTCAAGAGATACAGTAATATTCTCTGTGGTTAGCAAGTAATAATTCTGGAGAGCGTGGTGTGCTGAGTAGGTATTACAGCAAGTAATAGTAGATGATATTCTGTGTTGTGCATTATCATTTGTAATGCTATAGCTTTCCTTTTGGGAGCAAATTAGTGTTATTTGTATATTATTTTAAGCTGACTGGATGCTCCCTTTGTGCTGTTTTGCACATGCAGAACAAATTGAGTTGATGGCAAAAATGTTTACATAGGTACCTTTGTGAAGTGGCTTTATTAAGTAGGTTGCTTTGAGGGTCAATACTGTGTAATGTGAGATTGCAATTGTTTTTTGTCTGTTCCAAACAGCATAGTAACTGATTTTATTCTTGAGTTTAATACAAGCTGCATGTCAAAATATCAATTCCCTATTAAGCTGAAGGTTTGTTGTAAAGTTTCTGAGCGTAATATGATGATCTTGTCTGCATAAGGCATACAGTTTAGGGTTGGTGTATCAATAGGTAGATTGGTAATGGATATGGAACTGAGTATTGGACCCATAACTGAGCACTGAGGTACTCCTGCATTGTTGGATATGTTAGCACCCATGAGTAATGGTAAACGTTCTATTAACTGGGTGTGTAGTGAACCTGCATAGTGCACTTTCACCTCTCATTTGTCCCACACATGACTAGCGATTTAATTAGAAGGGTGTAGTTGACAGATCTGAAAGCATGCTTTAGTTCATTAGTAAATAGTGCTGTTTGTGTGCTATATACCTTGCAGAAGCAATGTTGTCAGTTAGTTAAGTGGAGATATGGCCCATCAGTTACTTGCTTATCCAATGCCTTAACTAGAGGACAAGGAACTGAGATTGGCCTACAGTCAGAAATGGACTTGGAATTTTTAACTTTGGGAATTGGGACTATTGTAGTGTGTGTGTTCAGGATCAGGGAATTATTCCTGGTGTCAGAGTAAGTTTAATAATGTGTTGTTATTAAAGCTGGGAATCCTCCATTACTTTTACTCTTGTGTTTCCCATTATGAGTAGCCCCCCCCTGTTCTTCTGTTCTGATTGCTTTGGGATCCACTTTTTAGTTTGGGGCCAGTGCATCTTAGCAATGATGGACCTGCTCCTAGCATATGGCCACTACTAAGCTTCCTTCTTCTGCACTGTGTTGACTTATAAATCCAAACCTGCACTTTCCTTTGCCAGTTCTGTTCCCATACTTTCTAACCTTCAGCTACTCCTACAATTCTAAAACCAAGCCTTTGCGAACTGTTCTTTAGGTCATCCATTTTTAACCTTATTTTTCCATCATGAATAAAGTCTCTGACAACTTGCTTTCATATCTCTCCACCAAACCAAACCTGTGAGTCTCTCTTACTTCAGTACCCACTCATATACTTTGCTCAAGTTACTAAGTAAGTAAAGAGATTTATTTACCTTTTGACAGTCACTATATATATATATATATATATATAGTACATACACAAAAAACCATGAATGCCTTAAAACATAAAAAATGCGTTTTCGTCTTATAAGGTTCGACTTCATCAGATGACCAGTGCATTCTTTTATTTCCTATATTTATATTAACAACAATTAGTTAAAACCAATAAAAAAAACAGTTCTCAATGTTTAAAATGACCAATTGTATTGTGTTAAAATCCTATTATTTAAATATTTGAATATTCAAACATTCACTTATAAGACGAAAACGCATTTTTTATGTTTTAAGGCGTTCATGGTTTTTTTTGTGTATGTACTTGTTGCTTTGGCATTTTGTGGCTTGAATAAAATAACTGGAACTAAATATTTCATCTCCGCTCCATTTTCTTAGCACCTTTTTCGATTATTAGATAGCGATCTCTCCTTTGAACTAAATATTTCATCTCCACTCCATTTTCTTAGCACCTTTTTGGATTATTGGTTTATTCGGTGCTGGTTCTACTCCTTTTTCTCAGAGACTGCTATCTACTTGGGTCCCCAAATCCCTAATTAATTCTTCCGTACTTAATGGATTACCACCTATGTGGTAATTTGTGTCACTCTGTTTTTCCCAAAGGGGATGACTATGCACTTTTTGGCATTTAGCTTTAGGCCATGGCTCTGGCACCAGTTATCCATCTCTGTGAGACCTTTTTGGAGGATACTTGTGTCAGTTGGTGAGTTGATTATGGCACCCAGTTTGCAGTCATCTGCGAACTTGGTAAGCCTAGTTGTCCCATATTAGCCTGTACCTCAGAGAAATATATAACAAACAAGAGAGGTCCCAGGACTGAGCCTTGTGGCATGCCACTTGTAACTGGTTTAGAGTCTGACATGGCACCTGCAATTCTGACCATGTGGGTTCTATCCTTGAGCCAGTTTGCATCCCATCTTGTGACATAGGGGTTGATATTTAAGCTGGTGAGCTTATTTATGATGCCCGAGTGGGGTATTGTGTCGAAGGCTTTTGCGAGGTCCAGGTAGGCTGTGTGGACTACCTTCCCTTCATCTATGGCCTTGGTGACTGTTTTACAGATGTTGACCAGGTTCAAAAGGCAAGATCTGCCCTTAACAAAGCCGAATTGGGTAGGATACAGTGTTTGGAGGTTCCCAATTTCTTTGTTTATGAGTTCCATGATGATACGCTCCATAGCTTTGCAGACCAGGCTAGTCAGACTTATAGGGCGATAGTTTCCGGGGTCTGTTGTGGCACCACCTTTGTGGAGTGGGACCACTGTTGCTGTACGCCATTCCTTGGGTACATATCCTGTAGTAAGGCTGAGATTGAACAGTGACTTTATGTGAGGGTCCAGTTCTTCTTGGAGCTCGTGTAAGACACAGCCTGGGACACCATCCGGCACCATTGATGCTGTGTTTTTTACTTTGGAGAGGGCAGCTCTCACCTGTGCATCTGTGATGTCAGGGATGCTACACTCTGTTAGGATAGACATATGCTCTTTTGGGGGGGAAGGGGGGAGAAGTTTGCACTGAACCTGTCTGCCAGATGTTGGCAATGTCTGTGGGTTCAGTGTATTTTTTGTCATTTTGTACTAACTCAGAGCATATGTGGAAGTTGCCACCCAGGTTCCTGACATAACTAAAGAAGGCCTTGTGATTATCTTTAGCATCTTGTGCTATTTTTCTATCGAAGTTGGCCTTAGATGATTTTATGAGGTATCGTAGTTTCTTGCTAGTACTGATCCGAGATGCCTTCCCTTTTTGAGATTTTGCTCTATCATGTAGTAGCTTCTTCCTTCTGTTGTATAATTTATTTATGGCTGGGGTCCACCAGACAGGTCTCCTGCCTTTGGGGGAGTTAGTCCTGGTTTTATTTGGGATAGCACGATCCATGCATTCCTGTAGGTGTCCATAGAATGCGTTTGTAAAGGATTCTGCGGTTTGGGACATATTTTCCACTGGCCCGGGGGCTTTGAAGGATTCCACCTTGGTTTTAAGAAGTGTGAAGTTTGCTTTTGAGAAGTTCTTCACCATGGTTTCCTTGGCTGGGAGTGAGGATGGGATATGGATGTCCTGTGAGATTAATTTATGGTTAGATCTTACCAATGAAGGGTATACCTCTGGTATGGAACATAGAGTCCCCATGTTGGTGATGATCAGGTCCAATATGTTTTCCCCTCTTGTGGGAGAGGTGACCAGTTGTTCCATAGCATTTGAGTTTATAAATTCTAGGAACCGTTTGGCGAGGGTGTTGGGGCTTGAGTAGTGCTCCCAGTCTATGTTTGGGTAGTTAAAGTCACCCAATATAATGGTGTTTGGAGAGACCTTCATATTCTCCAGTGTTCTCAGGAAAGCCAAGTGGGGTTCCTGAGTTTGGAAGGGTGATCTGTAGCAGGCTACAAACTGAAAGGCAGTTTTGCCCACTGTTAGTTGTACATGGATGGTCCCCGATGCCTCGTGCAGTGCCACTAACCTGGACATGTGGGTATCTTTGATGAATATGAATACTCCCCCTCCTTTTGTGGTTCGCTCCAAGTTTTGGGGCCGAAAAGCATGGCATGAGGTATAACCTGGTAGTGCTGGGGTGCTCTCAGGAGCCTTGAACCAGGTTTCTGTTACTGCACAGATATCGATATTCTCCATACTGAGGAGAGCCTCGAGTGCGTGCATCTTGAGGTTTAGACTTCTGGCATTGAGCAGCATTACCCTTAGTTTCTTTTTCCTTGTGTTGTATATGGAGGTGGGTTTGTCCTTTGAGCCTTGCCTAAAAAAGGCACTATGGGGGTGGCAAGAGCTTTAGCCAGTATTCGAAAGCTCAGGGGTGAGAGGTGCAAGCCATCCCTAGTGAAGCAACGTGGCTTGTCGAGCATGTCACCCCAGGCTGCACACTGGATCCCCTTTGAATGACACCAATACTTTAGCCAATTATTAAAATTGATAATTTTGTCTTTATACTGTGGCATCATTCTTGGTGAGGGTAAGATGCTACTCAAGGTCAGGGTCATACTGGCCTGGGCTACATGATCAGAGAGCTCCTCTATGTCTCTTTTCATGTAGTCCAGGGAGGTATGTCTCAGGTAATTCACACCAGCATGGACAATGATGGAGTCATATTTGTACTTGCTTTGGAGTGACCTGAGTGCTTGTGTTATGTGGCAGATCCTGGCACCCGACAGGCAGCTCACAGTGACCTTCTCTTTGTTCAGCCTGGTGAGTGGGGTGTCAGTGTGTCTGACAATAAAGTCACCTATTACAAGTGCATTAGGTATGTTGTTTAGCCTTAAAGGCTGTGACTGTGTGGCACACTGACTTTGTGAACTATGTGATACGTGGGTATTGTTGTGGGGTAGTGGTTGCTTGGATGTCTGCTTTGGAGGTCTCTGCTGCTTGGGCAGATTTTTATTTAGAGCCTCTGAGTATGTTTTTGTGTGTTTATGTGTTTGGTTTGCTGTTGCAATAGGTCTATGTGAGACTGGATTTGTGGTGTGTGTGTGGTTACCTTCTCCTGACTGACTGTGCCAGTACTGGGTTGAGAGAGCTCAGCCTCCAGTTTGGCTATATAGTTGCATCTCTCACATATATTTGAGCTTGTTGGGAGGAGGAGAGGGTGGTCTGTGTACATAAGGCAGTTATAACATTACCTGAAAATTCCCAGATTCACCAGCTGGACTGGAGAGTAAACCTGAAACTGACTTTTGGACATGCCAGAATAGTATAAGGAACTGCTTTTTGACTGATCAAAAAGGACCAATAGGGAGCCAAGTACTTAAAGGGAGTATAAGAGGGTGTAGTTCTTTAGTTTATTAGTGCTTACTTATAAGATTACTTATACGAGCAACTGCAGGGCTTTAGAATGAAAATAGAGTGCTTACTTTGAGATTTAGAACATAACTGCGGTGGTGGTGCTGCGGTAGCGTTGCCGCCTCACAGTTAGACGTTGCCCATTTGATTCTCAGTTAGACCATCTTATGTGTGGCGACATGCGTGAATGGGCGTTCCTTCCTTGAAGGTTGTGCGTTAGGCCCAGCAAGCCAGTACGTAAAAATCTACTGCCAATCATTAGCGGACCAGAGTTCCACTGTGGCGACCCCTAA
>NC_056743.1:1839991126-1839996126 GCF_019279795.1 Protopterus annectens | reverse complement strand
CTGTAGTGTTGAGCTATTTGTAGCAGCAATGTAACATCACCAGAGACTGCTACAAGCCACTTTTAAGGTGCTATAGGCATGTGGCTCTGTGGGTTGTGCAGATATGTGTCACTTACTGCACCTATAAATAGCAGCATTCTAATTACTCATCCGATCTGGGTGAGCTGGGTTATATTAGGTAGAGTTACAGCTGAAAGTACCTGTTATCTATGGAGTGCATGTTGTGCACTCACTATTAAACAGGGAAAACAAAAGAACTAATGAAAAACAGTTAAAGTCATAAATAATAGTGCTTACCTTCCCAGAACTGCAGCAATCATCCCCACTCTCACCAGGTATAACCACCACAAGCTCTAGATGACTTATACTCTGGCCAAAGCTATCTGTTTGCTATAAGTCTCAAAACTGACTAAAAATATTGCAATGTTGCTTAATTCACATTACAGATGAGTGACCATGTGTTTTTGCAGGCTCCCTATTGAAATGTTGTCACTTGAAATGCTAACTAACGAAAAGCTGAGAAAAGACCAAAAACCCATAGAAGAGCAAATTTTGAAAAATCGCTCTTTTCCTTAAAACTTGTTTTTGCAAGACGGCAAGCCCCTCTGCACCTCCCCATGTGGGGGTAAACCTCCTTATCACCCAACTTATATATACCAACTCCGAGATTGCCACAACTTGGAGAAAAGGGAATATTTTGAGAAATGGCATCTTGGACATATCATATGTAAGTCCATTCTTTTGGCCATTCAGTCTCCACATTTCAAAGCCCAGACATTTAAAATATTTCCCATTTTTGTAGCTCCATCCTACTGATGCCTGTAGTCATCAAATATTGCTTGTTCATATTTGCATTAACAATTTCAAAACAATGCTACATCAAAATATCGCTCTTTTCCTTAAAACTTGTTTTTGCAAGACGGCAAGCCCCTCTGCACCTCCCCATGTGGGGGTAAACCTCCTTATCACCCAACTTATATATACCAACTCCGAGATTGCCACAACTTGGAGAAAAGGGAATATTTTGAGAAATGGCATCTTGGACATATCATATGTAAGTCCATTCTTTTGGCCATTCAGTCTCCACATTTCAAAGCCCAGACATTTAAAATATTTCCCATTTTTGTAGCTCCAGCCTACTGATGCCTGTAGTCATCAAATATTGCTTGTTCATATTTGCATTAACAATTTCAAAACAATGCTACATCAAAATATTGAGATATTTCATTTTAAATCTTACAGAATGGTAAAACAACTGTATTGATATTTGAAATCTGTCTAGTGCAAATAAAGAGATATTAATCATTCATATAATATTTATGTTGTCATAAATTTAATGTTTATTCTAAATATTTTAACCACCATATAGCACAGGCAGAACTGCTTAGTCTCATATGAAAGCTCTCTGCTGGATGAACAAAATACTGTTGACAGTATGTGTTTAACTTGAGTGGTTGCTTAGATATTGTAAGTTGATTATGAAGTATTACAAAGTTAATAGTTGCTCCCCCGGATTCAGCAAGCAGCCATGCAGGAATAAGTTTTTCCTGCATGGCAGGGACTGTTCTTGTGCAGCATGGCAGCGTGCCATGCATATGTATGAAGGTGAGCTGCTGTGCTGTAAAACGGACATGGGTCTGTGTCTGATCACAGGGGGTATGTCTGAAAGCAGAGCTCTCACAATACACATGCCCCGTGCACTCCAGAATTGCCATTCGGCAATTTAAAATGAGCAAGAATGCTTCTAACACCCCAACCCATCAGGGTAAGAAATCTGGACAAAGTCATAAGGGACAATCATCCCTACCAAGCCAAAAGTTGACAGAATAACAGGTTTAGCATAAGGACATAGTGCACACCTCCCAACTCGTCAGAGTAAGGAATCTGGGCAAAGCCATAAGGGAAAATCATCCCTACAAAGGGAGAAAGTTGATAGAATAACAGGTTCAGTATTAGCATGGGTATTCTGAAGGGTACAAATTAAAAAAAAAAACACAACAAATAAATTATTTTTTTATATATGCAATAAAGTTTAAGCATGGCTGCATGGGTGTGCCCGTTGCTTAGCTATGCTTAGCCCAGCTGAAATGGCAGGATAAGTTAAACAGCAATAGACATCCAGCAAAAATATAAGTGCAATAGTGTAGTGGTTAGAGCGTATGCCTTCGGTGTAGTCATTCACAATTCGAGCCTCACCAAAGCCATTTCCATTTTGTATTTGTAAACATTACAATTTCAATTTTCTGTATATTTATGAGAAGTAACTTATTTTACTCAACCAGAGTAGTGTATTAGGCCCAGATGTGAGGTGTCAGTGTAATAAAGTAGTGAAACCCCCATATAAATACAAGTGCCCCATACATTATAGTCACACAAGAATAAATTAATTACAGCACATTGGGGGATGTCAGGGAAGGTAAATAAATCTATATTATGTAATGAATGATGAATCAATCTCGTACAGGTGGTAGACCAATATAATAAAACATAAGCAATGCTAAGCATTGCACAGCTATGCTGACTGGGTGTAAGCATTCTGTACATATGGATACTAAGTAATAAATATCTCAGCTAAGTGGATTTGCCTATTGGTAAGAATGCTGAATCTGCCCCTTTAAGCACTGCCAAACTTAGCTAAGCAGGTTTGCCCATAGCTTAGCTTAGCTCAACATTTTTAAAACCATCCAATCATGGCAAAGGGTGGGAAATCAGCAGTATTTAAACCCTGCAGGTGGCAATACAGCTCATAACTGGTTGCAGCTCTCCAATGTAGGCAGTATGGCAGGTGTTGGAGAGGGCATGCACTTTTGGGTGCAGCGCTGGGACATACAGGAGTCCAAGGTCATGGTAGGACTTTCGTTAAAACAAAACATGACATGAGACTGCTGCAGGACCAGTAACAGGGCTCCTAATATAAATTAATTTTATGTATTTTCTGGCACTGTTTTCTGTACTCATCTGTCCTGAAACTGCTTACCCCCTATTTCTGAGGTGGAGTTTATAAAACTGGTCTAACAGCTTCTGTGTTATCTGATTCCTTCAAGGCTTGCTGATTTAAAAATAGTTTCTGTTTGTAAATTCTTGCATTCACTGTTGGAAACTCCTGGGTTCTGGCTAGTGTGATTGTCAAACAATCCGAGAATATATCGCTGATTGATAAGTATATTTCTTGGCATTTTAATATTTCAGAGTTCTGCATTGTCTTAATTTTGCCTGACTGAATTGTTTTATATATTTTCTGGCATTGTTTTCTGTTCTCATCTGTCCTGAAACTGCTTACCCCCTATTTCTGAGGTGGAGTTTATAAAACTGGTCAGCTTCAGGGTTATCTGATTACTTCAAGGCTTGATGATTTAAAAATAGTTTCTGTTTGTAAATTCTTGCATTCTCTGTTGGAAACTCATGGGTTCTGGCTAGTGTGATTCTCAAACAATCTGGAAAAATATCGCTGATTGATAAGTATATTTCTTGACATTTTAACCTTTCAGAGTTCTGCATTGTCTTAATTTTGCCAGACTGAATTGTTTTATATATTTTCTGGCATTCTTTTCTGTTCTCATCTGTCCTGAAACTGTGTTCTCATCTTTCCTGAAACTATTTTTCCCCTCCCATCCACCCTATTCTTGTGGTGTTGTTGTAGTTGGTGGCTTTGCAGTTGCCTGCCCCCACTGTAAATTTGATCTGGGACACCTCTCCCAGTCTGGTGCTCACTCAACTTAATATGGAGAGAACATCTGAGAAGGCCAACCCACTTAGGTTCTTAACCTCTGCTCCTCCTTCCTCTCTTCCTCTCTCCTTGCATTTTACAAAATAAATGTTGCACTTTATTTTGCTTTTGCCTCTTCTTAAAAGTACTCAATCGTATTTAGTCTGCTGCATTTATTACTGCTTGGTAGTAGCCTGATTAAATTGTAACTGTTATTCTAAGCCTTTCGGTTTAAGCACTTGGGCTTCAGACCAGTTGTTTTACATTAAGAAGGTTTGTGATCTGCACTGTTGTGGCAGGATGGGTAGCTTACATCCTTCTAAACTGGGAATTGCTGATTGAAGGCTCAGTGTCTGTTATTCTAAAAGTGTATTAGTTCTGGTTTAAACACTTGGGCTTCAGGACAGTTATTTTACATTAAGAAGGTTTGTGGTCTGCACTCTTGTGAGAGGAGAGATTAGGTTCTGCTCTTCTGAGCTGGGAATATCTGGTTAAAGGATTATTGTGGCTACTTATCTGAACTGTTTATTTCGGAAATTGTTGCACCTTGTTTGCTGTAGTATAGACTAGACTCGGGCATGCTGAATCTAGCTTTGTTTGTATAACTTGAGCACTAATCCAGGCCATCTTTTTTTGGAGAAGGTTCCCCTGCACTCTAGTGGCAGGAGTGTGCAGTTAGAACTTGTCTGACTGAAGACTGCTGGAACAGGGCTCAGTTTTGAGCCTTTTTACTGGTTAATTGGGTAATTTGTTTAAATCAGTTTGCTCGTTTTCTATTGTTATATTAAAAAATGCACTTTATTCATCTGCTTTTACTGTATTTGTGTTTCTTCCTACTTTATTGCATTTACTCTGCTGCATTTATTACTGCTTGTTAGTAGCCTGATTAAATTGTAACTGTTATTCTAAGCCTTTGGTTGAAGCACTTGGGCTTCAGATCAGTTGTTTTACATTAAGAAGGTTTGTGGTCTGCACTGTTGTGGCAGGACAGGTAGCTTACATCATTCTAAGTTGGGAGTTGCTGATTAAAGGCTTAGCATCTCTTATTCTAAGAGTGTATTAGTTCTGGTTTAAGCACTTGGGCTTAAGGCCAGCTATTTTACATTAAGAAGGTGTGGTCTGCACTCTTCTTGGAGTAGAGGGTAGATTCTGCCCTTCTGAGCTGGGAGTTCCTGGTTAAAGGCTTATTGTGTCTGCTTATTTGAACTGTTTATTTCTGAAATTGGTACGCCTTGTTTGCTGTAGCATAGACTAAATTCAGACCTGCTGAATCTAGCTTTGCTTGTATAACTTG
>NC_056743.1:1839928626-1839983626 GCF_019279795.1 Protopterus annectens | reverse complement strand
GTCACCACTCCCCAAAAATGAGGTGTAACTACAGACCCTAGGAAATATGGCTCCAACTGCCTGACAACTCTGTTATGTGAAGCTATGGAATGCATCATCATGCATCTAATAAAAAGGGATATGGGAATCTGCAGACTCAGGATCCCAGACAGTTTATGTTTGTGAAGGGTAGGTCATACCTGCTCATTCAACCTGGTCAACTTCTTGTTGTCAGTCACCTGAGCTGTGAATGAAGGCAAGGTAACACCTACAGCCTACATTGATCTTGCCAAAGCCTATCATAACATTCCCCACTCACTAAGCTCAGCATCAACCCCTACATCACTAGGTGGGAACAGAGGCGCAAACACAGGAGTAGATTGATTATACTGCTGTCATACATTGAGACAGTTGCAGATGTCCAATCAAACATCCCTCCTTTTTAGACAACTGTACCAAACTGTTATCTCTCAACTTGTCTTAGTACCACTCCTACATCCCTTACAGTTCCTTTCTCCTAATTTCCACTATGACTACATCAGCTTTCACAGCACATTTAAAGCTGTTACTTATTGCCACACTTTTACCTTTTCTAACCTCAGCCTACCTCTTAACTTCCTTTGAACACCCACAATATCTTCAAATCCACCATTCTCCCAAACAAACTACACTAACTCTTATTATCTTCCAAAATCACATAAACATAACTTCTATTCCTACCTACCTACTAGCAAAATATCACAGATTGACCCACATCAACTACAATGATCTAAAAACTAAGAAATCTCTAAACCAAATCTGTAACCTACATAATCCTTTGTGTAGACTTAAAAGCCATTCCTTACAAGATGGTGACATTCACCCTAATCCTGGCCGAACTAGTACTTTAACAACTGAACTTCATAACCCCAGTCCCTCCAGCCCATCTTCCCCTACCAAACATACTAACTCACTCTATATTGCACATCTCAATATACGTAGCATCAATAACAAAGTTGCACACCTCCATGCTCTTTTAGATGTGCACTCTTTTGACATCCTATGCCTTATAGAGACATGGCTAAAACCCTATACCCACGATACTGAAATCATCCCACCTGGGTACAATATTATAAGATTAGACCGCAAAAATAGGAAGGGTGGGGGAATAGCTATCCTTTTCAAAAATGGCCTACAAGTTACCTCTTTAGACTATACACCACCTCTAGAGAATAATGCAGAAATCCTTATTTCCAAATTTCAGCTTAATGCTAGTAAATCCATATACATCATCTGTATCTACTTCCCACCTGGCAATAATACCAGTATACTCAAGGATATCCTCAGCTCCCTGTCATCATCCTTCCCAAAAGAAACTATATCCCTTGGTGATTTCAATATTGACTGGAAATGTATCAGTACTGAACATCCTACTTCCCATATTTACCTCCATGGCTTTTCACAAATCATTACCTCCCCTACCAGAATTAACAAACCAAACAAAAAAGAAAGTACCTTGGATTGGATTCTCATAAATAAACACCACCAGACTTATAAGGTAGGAATCTTCCCAGACAATATAAGTGACCACTCATTAACCTTCATAATCAGGCAAAAGATCGATATTCCCTTCACAGCCACATATAGGTCAATACGGTCCAACTAAGAGTTTAACCATCTACTATTCCATAATGAACTTAGGGCATGTGACTGGTCTACCTTAAAAAGTCTCCCTCTTGAAGAGGCAGTAAAATACTTTAACACCAAGTTTTTAGCCATCCTAGACCAGCATGCACCAAAACGGTCCATAAGAATTAGGTCAAAGCCTGCCCCTTGGTTATCTAAAGACACAAGACAGAAATTCTTACTCAGAAACAAAGCTTGGACCAGGTGGAGAACTACCAAAAATACTTTAGATCAACTAACATTTAGACAGATGAGAAATGAGACAAAAAAAGCTATACTCTCGGATAAAAAAAAACTTTTATTGTCAAATTCAGCAGTCACACCATAATAATCCACAAAAGTTTTGGGCAAGCATTAATAAACTCCTACACCCAGGTCAAACTAGTACACCAACCCCACTAGGTAGTAACCATGAAAACCCTAAGCAAACCTCTAATGCCTTCAATACATTCTTCACAGAAGCTGTACAAATTCTAGCAAACCAACTAACACCTGACAGCTCAAGCCTACCTACCTCCATTACTAGCTCTCCCTACATTTCAACTGCAACCCTATCCAACCAACTTCATCTACAAGCTCATCATAAAACTAAAACCTTGTACTCCATCAGCTGACCAACTACCTGCAGAATACCTGCAGAAAGCAGCTACAGCTGTAGCCTATCCAATATCCATCCTCATAAACAGAACTATAAATGAGGGAACAATTCCACCAATCTGGAAAATCTCTCACATTATCCCCCTACACAAAGGTGGGAACTCTAATGAACTTTCTAATTATCGTCCTATAGCACTACTATACCCTTTAGCAAAAATAATGGAAAAATACATTCATAAACAACTACTCAACCATCTAATTCAAAACAATATACTAGCTGAGTGCCAACATGGCTTTAGGCCATTCCCTAGTACATCTACTGCCCTCCTATCCTTCTCTAACTCCATTAACAATAACAGAAATAACAACATCCTCTCCTCAGCACTTTTTATTGATCTTTCCAAAGCTTTTGACATGGTAAACCACCAACTACTTAAAATTATTCTCACATCTATTTCTCTTGATGCACAGGCTGTAAAATGGTTCAGTTCCTACCTTACTAATAGGCAGCAAGCTGTGCTCTGGGAGAATAACCTATCTTCCCACTTACCAGTCTCCTTAGGTGTCCCTCAGGGCTCCATTTTAGGCCCTCTCCTATTCTCAATTTTCATCAGTGATCTTCACTTAGCAATTCCTCATG
This sequence comes from Protopterus annectens, assembly GCF_019279795.1. Taxonomy (NCBI): domain Eukaryota; kingdom Metazoa; phylum Chordata; order Ceratodontiformes; family Protopteridae; genus Protopterus; species Protopterus annectens. Next base: position 1,839,980,745 of record NC_056743.1, on the reverse strand, counting down.
CTACTTGTATACAATATGCAGACGACTCTACAATTATTTGCTCAGCCAAATCCTCATCTGAACTGCAATCCATAACTCAAAATGTGTTTAACGTAGTAGAAACATGGTTTCTTCAATGTTGCCTCCTCTTGAATCCAAAAAAAAAAACAAAGGTCCTTCTCTTTACTCCTACCCATAAGTCCACCCCAATAGATTTCTCAGTCACATCTACCAATGGTACACTCATATCACCTGATTTAACAACCAAACTCCTAGGAGTTACAATTGATAACAACTTTAACTTTGATACTCATATTAACAACACAGTAAAAATAGTCAACAAAAAAAATTGGCTCCCTCTATAGGATCAAACCGTTCCTTACTCCATTAGCTAGATCTACTATTGCCCATTCCCATCTAATCTCAACACTTCTCTATGCCTCTCCTATTTATACTAATCTGTCTAAAAATAATCTTCAAAAACTGGCTAAATCATACAATAATATTGTCAGATATGCCACTGGAAAACCCTTCAGAACCCACCACTGTCAGAATCTAAAACTAGGTTGCCTGGAACTTCAGAATCAGCTTAATTTTAACCAACTTACAATTGCCCATAAGACCCTTTACCATCCTCATAATACTCCAGTACTATCCAGCCTGATCACCCCCTATAAAAACCTTAACACCTTACGCTCTTCAAATAAACTATTAGTTTGCACAAGTAAGTCCAATAACATGGCAGGTGACTCTCTCTTCTCAAACACAGTTGGGAAAAACTGGAACCTTCTACCTAGTGAACTGACATCACTATCCTCCCTAATACTTTTCAAACAAAAACTTAAAATTCACCTTAAAACACACTGGCTATGCCCTTGTTGTAACCCTGACTAACCTTTGACTGATTTTTTATTAACACTTTTACTTCTAGTACTTTCCTTTGACTAAGTTTCTTCTCCCTTATTACCAGAGAAATCAGGAACTGTAAATTAAGTAACCATCTGTAAGATTACCTCTTCAGAATTTATTTTATCTTATGTGATCTCCTAAATTGTATTGTCATATTAAATGAATGGTAACAATGTATACAAATATGTACTTTGCCTATATTATTGTAACCTTTATTAGTGTTTCAACTATTTTGATTTTTTTCTTTGGAGCTTTTCTCCCCTGGCCTCTACTGAAAATGGACATGCATCCAGTTAGACTAGCCCGGTCAACAAATATAAAATAAATAAAAACATGTCACTGGGTTTGTTGTAACATCCTTTATGAGGAATGTGATGTTGGTAATATCAATAGATGTGAGTATCTACAGACTGCATTCTCCAGAGTCCACAACTCATTTACCAAAGACACCAACTGTCTGGTGAAAACACAAAACATGATAGACAGACATGTGGCCAGTTTGTAGACAGTGTGCCAGTGGAGAGGTATGTCAAAGACTTATCACTGTCAGACGTGAAGTCAATAAATGCATGTCCACACAACCCCTGTCAAGCTATCAATCCACCATGTGCATAAGAGCACTGATGACATAGAATCTGTTCACAAGTCTGGGGATATGTCCTCATGTCGGCTCGTTGTCTCCACGTGTCCTGTGATGTACTGCCACCCACTGTATGTGAATCTGTAGGCCACCACCTCTGTAATATCCCTCACACAGCCAAGGAAATGGGGCAAGGCACACATTAAGGAATGTCCCATATGTCAGAACAAGCAGCAGTGTCCAGGCCCACAACACAATACAGTGCGGGCACCTACATAGTGGTATGGCCATAGCAATACCTGAAATCTGCACATCTGTACAGAGGACAGACAGAAAGTAAATAGCCAACAGGTTAGGCATTAGGATTAATGTATTGAAAAATACAGATCTGAAACTGAAAGGTATGCCATTACTACATAACAGCAGTCCCCAATGACATGTCCAAAGAACACAGTAGTCTACAGTTAATATCAACATATCAGATCAATATCCAATAGGAGATACATATAAACATACAGCTGAAACATGTAGAACAAGATACTCAGTACTCAGTGTCCAGCTTTGCGTGCAGGGGTGTATGGTTCCAGTACTACAATCTGCAATCTACTCATAATTGAAAAGGCACCGTTAAAAGTACTAACGTAATGATACCATATGTGTTAAAATATTTCTGTCAACCAGTGCACTGTAGCTGGTGTAACATGCAAGTGTGACTTCATATAACTTGGGATACTACCCATATATGAAATAAATCCAAAGAGAACAGATTGTGTTACACCCACGTATAGCCAGGTGTCCCATAGAGTATACTCCCACCCCTTGCTACTGTAATGACATGACATAGAAGCATTTTATGTACAGGGAATTAAATTTAATTAAAATTAAAATTAATTACATGTTATCAGTCTGGAATGTGATCAGTGGTAACCAAGGGTAGACTATGCTTGGCAGGTGTAACCATTCCTTAAATGTAAATGCTAAGCAGATTTGCACACTGGTAAGCCAAGCCTACAGGTTGTAAGCACCTATATGTTTAACCATACGTTAGCAATGCTTACCGTTCAGCAAACCCACAGAAACCCACTTAAAGCTGCTCAAAACTGCATTAAGCACTCTGAATCCAATAGTCCTTGTTCTGATTAGCAACAAAATGAACAGCACTTGCAAGTCTTGAATCCAGGATACTCTAGTCTATAGTCACAGCACTTAACAACTAAACCATCTGAGCTGTAAAAATGTCTGTTGCTTTTTCAAATATATCATTCAGTACACATACTGAATAGTAGTGAACAACTGCTTTGATAACAATTGTTTACTACTTGTTAGTGAAAATAGTGTTGAATCAGTCATGTTTTTATAGCTAACTATACACATATCAAATAAATATGGTGTGATACATCTGAGAAGGTATATATAGCACTGATGTTTATACATAACAAGGATATGGAGACATATATACATACATATATATATATATATATATATATATATATATATATATATATATATATATATGTATATATATATATATATACATATGCCCATAACATGTAGTGGAGTCATACCTCAGCACCATAACTCTCAACCTCTTAGTGCAAGGGAATGTAATGTGTGTATTGCAGTTATAAATGCAAAATGTTGCTACAGTAACAGGGGTTGTGTCAACATACATGTTGTGATGGAAGGCTCTTCTGAAACTGACATATATGCCATCAGTTACTGACAGACATCTTAAAATCATCATAGTAAAGTACCACACAAATCACAGTAATGATCCTGTGGAATACTGCAGAAATATGACCAATAAACGTGGGCAGTCTGAAACAATCTGGTCAGTTAAGGTGTATACACAGAACTCCTTGGTGCAAGAAATGTGGACCAAGCCTGACAAAGGGGATGTTTAAAGCCACAAAAATGGGGATATATCACAAATACTGGAGTAGATAAGCTCACACAACTGATGTATTCACAACGTCCTGTCTGTCCTAACACATATTAACTGGAGGAGCAGAGGTACCAAGCCCACATACTTCCCACTAGTTAGTGACATACATCTTCACAGTATCACACTGCTTAGTCAGAAATACACAACACGTGTGGTGGCCAGGCAACAGTACATCTGACAAATGTCTGGACATAACATCACACTAGGGTGAAGACACTGAACTGCTAGGCATGTCACCAAGCATTGTCTAAACTACACCACAATACTAACCCAATTTACCTATTGGGGAATATACATGTAATTGCAAATATAGCAGGCACTACAGGCATGTAACAGCATGGAGTAACCAGTGTGAAAGTGCATACCCGCAACCAGTCTCAACACAGTCACAGTCACGTTATGGTAAGCCTAATTAATAGTACAGTATATGGAATGTGTAAACAAAACCCATCATCATATTTGCCAGTCACACACTAACCCTACATATACTGGCCCAATTCACAGTGTAGTCTGATGCTTGACTGTGGTATGGGACATGTCTCAGTCTGGCCCTACAAACATATAAGCTGATAGGGTATCAGAAACTGGAGCAGCATACAACATCAGATAGAACAGGACCAAGAACACTGACATCTACCCCAGTCTGTACACCAAATAACATATTCAGAATACACTGTTACACAATGCTGACAATCTGTCAACAATCACCATAAGTCCACAGACCTCACTACTATATAGACTACAACAAAATGTCCAGGTTTTGTCCTCAAATATAAGGCCTCCTATACATAACATGTCTATCAGTCTGATATATCACTGGCTTGATATCAGGAATGATGTCAGTAAATAATGATATACTGTACATATGCACCTCTTACTGAATGACATATGGACAAAGGGTAACAGACCTGGGGGACAGAGGCACAAACACAGGGCCAATATTGACATATTGCTGTGATAAACTGAGAAAATTGCTGGTATAATGGGTTTGTTGTGACATATCTCTTCTGAGGGATATGAAGTCCGTAACACGCATGGATGTTACCATTTACTGGCTGCAATCATCAGAGTATGTTACTGCATTTATAAAGACAGAAAATGTGTGAGTAACACACCATATGTAAGACTCCAAACTCTGGCCAGTCTGCAGATAGCCCTACAGGTGAGAATTTTCTCAACCAGATAACACTGTAATGCTAGACTTTAAATCATGCAGAACAGCCATATCCACACACATCCCCCTCCAGTTTGTTGGCCTGCCTCCACACTGTTTGTTGTAAGAGGAATTTCCAACTACCCTCTGTGATGCTATTTGCCAGACACCCACATGATGTCTTGCTGACAGTGAAGGAAAAGGGCCAACACCCACATGAAGTGCTTAATTATAGGAGTGGGTTTTCATGCAATTGGTTATAGGAATGATACCACAGCTGTTCCACATGCAATTAGGAAGTGGGGGACTCAAATTCGTGCACAGGCCATCAGCTGATCATGAGCACTACCTACAAAAGTCAAACTGATGCCTATGCAAAACAGATGTATTTTTCCACATCTACCAGAGAGGGAGAGAGAGAGAGAGAGAGAGTGACAGAGAGAATAAAAAGGAAGTTAGAAAGAGCCAAGCGTGTTTGTGTATGATCTGTGAGTGGAGAGTGGTCTCTGGGTATTATAATGGTTGCCTATATTGTTCACTAATCCATACTGTCACATAGTCATTGCACATGGCAGTAGACATTTATGGCTGTGGATTGTCTACAACAACCTCTGCAGTCTTTGACAACGGTTGGCCTTGTAATGTGGACATTGGGACATATAGATCTTCAATATAATAATGTCGCAAAATCCATACTGCAATGGATCCTGTCATTACACAATCACCTCAATAGGATAGTGATGACACACACACAAACACTTACAAAACTGAGTTGCGAACTCTTACCTAGCTATGTATTGCTATTACAGTGATATGCATTTATCTTGAGTGACACAGAGCTTATATATTGGAAAGGTGTCCATAGGTATCTTTGAAGGTGAGTGACATCAGCAGCAGTGCTAAAGGAGGGGTAATGGAAGTTTAGCAAGTGTGAATATCCACTAAATCAGGTATCAACAAAGACACACACATGCTCTCACACAAACACACACATTATAACTGTTGCCAGGACCAGGATTAGAACTCAGAACTAACTAGTTTGCTACACGATGGTATTATGCAGCCATCGCAAGTGCCACAGACCTTATATGCTGGGAGAGTTGTCCAAAGGTATCTTTGAAGGTGAGTAACATCAGCAGCATTGTTAAAGGAGGGGTAAGGGAAGTGTAGTAAGTGTGAATGTCCACAAAATCAGGTGTCAACAAAGACACACACACTCTCTCACACATTATCACTGCTGCCAGGACCAGAATTAGAACTCCTACCTAACCAGTTTGTTACACTATAGTATTAAGCAGTTATCGCTAGTGCCACATATCTTATAGGGTTGCGACTTGGCCAAAAGGTTATTTCAAGGTGACTGACATCAGTAGGTGTGCTAAAGTAGGACAATGGGAGGTGTAGTGAGTGTGAATGGCCTCAAAGCCATTCACCTCCACACACACCCACACGCGTGCACACACACGCACACACACACACACACACACACACACACACACACACACACACACACACACACACACACACACACACACACACACAGAGGTTAATATTTGCCATGTCTCGGATTAGAACTCCTACCTAACTATTTTGCTACACTAGAGTATTACACACTTCTCACGAGTGCCATATAGCTTTTGGGGTTGAGACTTGACCAAAGGGTTACTTCAAGGTGACTGACATCAGCAGGCATGCTAAAGTAGGGTAATGGGAGGTGTAGAGAGTGTGAATGGCCTCAAAATCATTCCCCTCCACACACACACAGCTTAACAGTTGCTGTATCTGGGATTAGAACACCTACCTTACTAGTTTGTTACACTACAGTATTACCCACTTATCATAAGTGCCACATAGCTTACGGGGCTGCAACTTGGCCAAAGGGTTATTTCAAGATGACTGACATCAGCAGGAGTGCTAACATGGGCAATGGGAAGTACAGTGTGTGTGAATGAGCCATAAATCATTCCTCTGGAAACACACACACAACTTTACATTGACAGGGCTGAGTATATAAATGCTACATGAATACTGATTTGTACTATCATGTTACACAGTTATCACAAACACCATGGACACTATAGGGCTTATGGCTACCAAAAGGAATATCTACAGTGATTGACATCAGCACATCATGTGATATCGGCCAATTGGATGTGTAGTGGGTGGGACAGGCCTCATAACTGAATTCTCTCTGTAACTGTCTGTCTCTCTCTTCCCCACATCTCTGTGTGTATGTTTGATATATTATAGTGTGTTGGCCTTGGATATGTGTGAGTATTCCTATCCAATGTGTGTGTGGAGCATAAATGGTGTACAATTTGGTGTGTGTGCACAGACATCTGTGAATGACAGATATGTATAGTCCACTGTGTTGTCAGACATGGGCGTCATTTCTGTAAGTGTAGGATCATACCCAGTATGACCTTCTGTACTGAGTGTGTGAATCCATTCCAGGTAGGGTTGTACTCCAGTTCAGCATTTGGTGTTCTACACCAACAGCTAGCAACCTGTTTCTGCAGGATATCTGTAGATATTTTGAAGATATGAAGCCACAATGGACAACAGATAGCTGGTTACTGTAACTACTGTTGTCTGTGCTGCTTGTGTTACATGGTTGGTGTTAGCCGAGATATTCAGACATATGTACTGTTTTACACTGTGATGTAGTATGTCATCTACTGATAGATACAATTATTTGCTCACAGTTATTTCCTGGGAAATACAAGATGAATGAAGCTGAGTCCAGTATTGTGGTCCGCAACCTACACACTCTTGCACACTTATGCCTTTCTGGAGGGGTAGCTGGAGACAATTGCTGACAGGTCTGTGTAAATGGTCCAGCACCTTGGTACTATGGTGGCTGAGGATCCCCTTCTTGTGCATATATCAACTTAACAGAATGCCCATATCCTGCTGTGGCCATACCTCTCAGCTGTACAGATTCACCCAGGTTACCCATAGACATGACTTATATATATGGTCAGTTCCCCTTCACATTGTTGTTTAGGAGCAGGTTTGTAGCCACCCATTACAGAGTTTGCAGGGAGGGGTCATGTGGGCATACATCAGAGTTTCAGACTTCACACACTCCATGACGTCTAGCTTCTACACCCCCCACTCTGTTATTCTATCCTCTTCCTAACATTATGCGAGTGATATCTGAGAAGTATCCCTATAGCTGGCCCTTTATCACAGCGATATTTATGGGTTGGTCCACAGTTCATGCAGTAGTACATGGAGGGCATGCTACTGGGATTTGTCAACATGGCCTTGCATTTGTGTTCTGTTGACTGTGTTAGGTTGTTAGTTGGGACCTCATGAGATACCATACATTGGCACTACAGGTGAGGCACAGGCCTTTGACAGAGGACTGTAGGCCATTTGGTAGTGAAGCAGACCATCTGTAGCAGGCCAGTGCATTCTGTCACTCCTGCATTCCCAGGCTGTGAACCAGTGGATTTCCCTGGGGTGACAGGGTAAGTGTGCAAGGTGTTAATGGAAATAGTTCCAGGCCATATTGATCCATTGGTCTGGATGCAGGCAGGGTGCTGCTGACAGCTAAGGACACACCTGCATGGGACACCTCTTCAGCATGCTGCATTCTGTGTGTATTCCCATAAAGAGGTGTGGTCATACTGTACTCATTTCCAACAGCAAGGATATGCCCTGTGATAAACTTGTGGCTGATCATGGGGTGAGCTGAGTACATGTGTGACATGGAAGATACTTGCAGCTGACTCACAGATATACCTGGAACATTCCCATTATGCTGCCTTGTGCGGGGACATAGGCAGTCTCTCATTACTTCATAACTGTGCCTTTTGTGGTCTGCCAGTGATTAGCCAGACTACATTAGTTTTCCATACTACATGGGCAACTAATGTGCTGCTAACCTGTATGTACAATTCCAAAGTTGTGTGCAGTTGACAGTTACATTATATGCACTCTGTCTAGGGTACTTCCACCTGTGTACAGTATGTATGTATGGGCCCACATTCATGACATGTCCATCTTTCAGATGGTGACAGATATTGACATCTGGACGTGAGTATGGATGACTGCTGACATGGGTGTTGCTGGGAAGCAGTTTGGTTGGCACTGCAGTTGTCAGAACATGGCCCTGTCAACCACAGTACTGCCCATAAGCCACTGAGATACAACCCTCCCTGGCTACATGCTGACTACTTCCAGACAATATTAAACACACAACAACCTACCACACAGATCCCTGCATATTGTACACATGCAACAATCTATCCTGTAGATTGGCCCAGCTCAGGTAATCTGTGATCCACTGATATTACTCCTCACATTTACATGTTACTGCATTTCTACGTAGGATTGTGGGGTGCTGCACACCTGATGACTTTAAACATTTACTGTTACTGTACAGGTATTTCAGGTACTCTGTTGGCTTCCATTTCATATTGTATTGTGACCTGTCATGCAGACTAGAGGCGTATCAGTAAAGTACAGATCTTAGGTTTTGCTGACCTACATTTCATTTTCAGACTTCTTACCCTTCAGAACATACAACTGCCAGACCTGTTGTAGTGTGTCTGTGTAGGTCAGGATGGGGGCTGTTCACCATTGCCATCAATTGGTGGCCTTAGCCCAGCCTTTCTTTATGGTCATCTACACCTGTCCTGCTGGCTGAGGCTGGTGGTGGGTATGTGAGCCTCACTGACATGCATGTGTGTGTCCTATGGACACACATTTGGGCCACCACATGTACTGCAGTGGGATTTGTCACCTTGTCTAGCACTGCCTAGTATGTTGACACCAGTATTTGTTATGGATTTTATGCTGCCCATAAAGGTGTCCACCGGTCTATATTAGAACATAAAATGTTCAAAAATTCGAATGTTCTAATATTGACCCATTTTCAGTGAATGCTGAAAATATAGAAGAAACAGAAAACCCATTTTTTTTCCTAGGGAAAGAATTTGGTTGTCCGTTTCTGTTGCTTCGGTATTTTCAGCATTGTGGTGGAAAGTTACAGGTCGTGTTCAGGTAAGTGTGCGATTGTGTGGACGTGAGGGTTAGGGCAGGGTAGGTGAGTTAGGGTTAGGCCGCGGGTGATGTGACCGTGTGATAGTGACAGACCTTAGGGTTAGGGTTTGGGTTAAAGGTAAGTGGATATTTAGTGGTGTATGTGTAGTTTTGTGTAGGGTTAGGCATAAGAGTTTAGGTGTATGTGTGTGGATTGCTGTTTGTTTGGTGTGCTTGTGTTGTGTGTATGTGTTTTGGAACAGCGATTATTTTCCCTAGGAAAAAAATTCACTGTTCTGTATGTTCGATGTTTTAAATTTTCGATTCATAGGGTTCGATATTAAAACACTCAAAATTTTGAACATTCAGTGTTCTAATATAGACCCGGTGTCCACTATCTGCTGCCATCCCATCCAGCCACCCGATTCCCTTGCATGCTCACATTCATACCATAGATGCAGCTATCAGAACATACTACTTCATTCAGTAATTGATAGGAAGACTGACTTACCTTGTGGCTGGGCCAGTATTGTGGATGGTGCTGGAGGGCTGACTGTGTCTGATGCACATAGTACACTCTCTATACATGGTAAAGCACAGGTAGTGTCATGTTTGGCACCCCTTTTACTGTATGTGCGAGTCAGAGAGAGGTGTCATTCCTGACTCCCTACCATGTCAGTGTATGTGCTATGCATTCCCTCTTTGCCAAGGCCTGGGTATACTGGGCATGCATCCTTCTGCCTACATGGGCAGGCTCAGGTAGTTCCTCCTCTGAGTCATTCTATGCCTATGATGGCCTTAGCAATGGTGTGGGGCTGTGTGGCCTTGCCCTTCTCTGTTCCTCCTGCAGCTGTTTCTGCAGCATCATATCGTGTAGCATGGCACATACTATGAACATTTGTGTACATGTAGCTGGAGAGTACTGCAAGGCTCCACCAGATATGTCCAGGCAGTGGAACCATGACTTGAGTATCCCAAACACACGCTCTATTATGATTCTTGTTTGTGTGTGTGCCTCATTATGGAGTTCTTGTTCTGGTGTGTGTGCATTTCTGAGGGGTGTCATCAGTCACTGCTCCAGTGTGTAGCTAGCATCCCCCACTAGGTGGCCATATGGGATGTCCCCGCTTGCAAATGACTGATACAGCTGTGTCATATGCCAGATGTGGGAGTTGCAATAGCTTCCAGAGCTGCCAGCACATACATTCAAGATAATGCTATGGGCATCACACCTGACCTGGCAGTTGATGAAGGGGAAGCCCTTGCGGTTTATGTAGACTCTACCCTGCTCACCGGGTGGTGCTTTGATGTGCATGTGCATGCAGTCTATAGCACCCACTACCTCAGGGTATTCTGCTATTTGGTGGAAGAGATGCATATTGCTGGTCAACGCCTCATAGGTGTTGAGGAAATATATGTGCTCATCGGCATGTGCTGACATGGCATCCAGGAACTGGTGGAGTACACTGGATGCTGATGCCTGTGAGATCCCCATGATATCCCCAGCTGCCCCTTGGAAGGTACCTGTGTCTAGTATTCTTAAGCCTACACATACCCTGGTATTCACTGGGATGGGTTCCCCTCTGTTGGTTCTGTGTATGAAGTGGGGCCAGCACAGCTCAACAATTTGCTGTAGATTGTCCCTGTCCAACCTATAGCACTCCACTATCTCCAGCACAAGTAGCCCCTGGTAGTGGATGTGTACACTCTTCTCCTACTCCTCACTGTGGGATGGTCATCAGCATTCACATCCTCATCACCCACAGCCTCTTGCAGATATTGATGTATGAGAGTGACATTTTGTTAGTTTTTGTCAGTTAAAATTTCCCTGTCTATGTTCACCGTTGGTGTAAAGTTTGTGGGAAAAAACAGGCTGAAAGGTTTTTGTATACTTTATAATATAATTGTGTAATTGGCTGATTCTGATACATTTCACCTACTACTAATTTGGTTATTAGCTGAATACATTTCTGCAGGTTACACTATTCCTGCACAGATGCCTGCCTGCTTCCTGGATTGCTAATTCACCTCATTTACATGGTTTTCACCAGCAAATAAGGTAATTAGCATATAGCAGTGGTGTCCGTGTGGGAATAATGTAGGCATGCTTGTGCACATCTCGGGGGCTTGTTCCAAGATCGATCAGTGGCCATATTGCGCAGCAGCTCTTGCACTATTCAGGCACTCCATGCAGAGCTTGCTGAATACAGGGGACTGTGTTTACTGTGATTCACAAAATCCATTTCAAGACTAAGAACCTAAGCAATACTACTGCAGATGTAAAATTAGTTTGTGCTGAAGAGTTTGTCATTTACATTTTTTAGTAACCCCTATGGTTCCAGAGATAAACATTTGTTTGAAATGTAAGGACATAATTAGATTCTATCTAAAAGCTTAGGCTCCGTCTATTGGAAGTTATAGTGCAAACTTCCAGTGCTCCATTGAAGGGAATGAGATAGCATGGCTGGCCGAGGTCACACAGGTACCCATGCAATTCTTTATAGGTTCATAGGTTCATAGGTGTTTACTAGGTTAATGACCACAAGGGTATTTTTAAGCTTAACCATGCATCTCAAATCTCTGACAAGTTCTGATACCCTTGATAAGTTTAAGCATGGGCCTGGGAGATGGACCATTTACAGGTTACCTGTATGCATTAGAGACATAGGCACCAAAACAGGCATGAATTTCTGGTTTGGTCTGACAATGCCTTGTATGCCAGGCATTGATCCTCCCTCAAAAGCCTGTAGGAGACAGAATACAGAGATAGGGCCTTGAGGCGGTCTGCATAGGACTTATTACTTACATCATGTATTCTCTTAGTGAGGAACCTCTGTGGATGTTCCAGTTGTTGGATATGCCTGGTTAAGTACATACCGAAGGGTGCATTGTACTCAGTGATAGGTCTGATGAATGCCAAATACAATGGAACAATGACTTCCTTGGACTTAGATGCCATTCCTTTATTATAACTTGCACAGTATAGACCACTGTAGACACGTGATGATCAAAGGCTAGATTACTATCTATGTGTGTCCCTTAGTCCCTGACTACTGGGTCAACTCTCAGGGGTGTGTTGTCAATATGATACTTATCAGGGATGAATGACTTCCCAAAGGATACTATTATGCATTTCTTGGCATTTAGTTTTAGTCCATGGCTCTGACATCAGTTATTTGTCTGTGTCAGGCCCTCCTGGAGAACATTTGTGTCAGTGTGGGATTCAATGACAGCTCCTAATTTGCAATCATCTGTAAATCACACTACTGCATAAATGCATTACTATAAGCTTTTCTGGGGTAACGCACATGGCTAATCAACTCAGGCTGCTCTCCTTGAATGATACATTAGTATTTGTGATGGATATAGAGACATCCCACAGTAGTGCTGCACCTCTTTGCGATACACCGCTGTGACAGAGTGTCTCTGAACTGGAAATGGTTACCTTGATTTTTTGAATCTCAAGGCAGAATGAAAATACACTTTAATGTTCTATACTTGCATGCCTAACATCATACATTAACAAATATCTGCAAATCTAAAGAAATCTATCTTCAGACCCGAAGAACTATCCCCCAGATTCTCTAATCCTCCGTGTAAGACTAAATAAGTCTTACACGGAAACTGCAGTTGAACGGTATGACATCAGCGTGCCATGCATATTCATGAGGGCATGCTGACTCATCCACAAGTCTAACACGGACCGTGCAGGAAGGCAGGGGGCGTGTCCGATTGCCGAGTAGTGCAAAGGTCCACGCCCCTGCAAGAGTCAGAGTTGTGAAACGTCAGCACACATGAGCGAGTCCGCTCAAATGTCAACAAACACAACACTACAGATCCCCACATAGTAAACCCCATTAAAATTGTAAAATGTAGAATTTTAATTTTTTTTTATAATTCCCGATATAGCTGCCCATATTTGCGCTTGTTTGCGCAGGTGTGCCCATTGCTTAGCCACAGTTAGCAATTGTGACATCGAAGAGCATATAAGAACTACTTATGCAAATTAAGCCAAATAGCAATAGCGTAGTGATAGAGACTTCACCCAAAGAGGAGGCAGTCACGGTTCGAGTACCACCACACCACTTTCTATTTTTTGTTTTAAAGTAGTATATGAAATAATTCCTGACATATATAATTAAAATTTTACTAAAATGCATTGAAATGGCCTATGTATCAGTGAAAAAAAAGTATATTATTTACATATAAGAAGGAACCTGACATCTAATTGCTTGTAGCTAAGCAGCGTTGTACGTAGCGCAATAAAGTTGCCCATAGCTAGGCAGCGCTTTACCAAGGGCAATATAGTTGCCCATAGCTAAGCAGTGCTTTACCTAGTGCAATAGGTTTGCGTGGAGCAATGCACTGTGCTAACCAGTGCACCGCAGGGCAACATGGATTAACACGGAGCAACGTGGAACAACGTGGAGCAAGGTCGGCTAAACACAGCCACACCCCCAGCCTGTCTGGACAGCTGTAAAATGAAAAGCAATGACAAGGTTCAAACCTGGAACACTATGCACCATAGTCAAAGCACTGAACCACTAAGCCATAACAGATTTGGAAAATTTGCACTGTTAGCATACATATAATAATAAATGGCAGATTAACCATTGCTAAGCAGGTCTGCAATCAGCCGAGAAATTTCATAAATGGCCAATCACAAAAAGTGCAGGAAATTCGGCATATATAAGCTCCATAGGCAGGAATACTCACCATAACTGACTGTAGCTGCCATCTGTAGTCAGATTGTCTGGTGCTGGAGAGGGTATACACTTTAGAGTGCAATGATGGGGCACTGAGGAGTCGAAATACATGGTTTGGCTCCTTGTCCACCGTCATGAGGCAAGGCTCCTGCAGGGCCAGTTCCAAGGAACGGAGTACAAAGCAGAGGCTTGGAACCGGTTAGCTCATGACCTCACCAGTGCCACAGGCATCCCTCGGACTGGTGAGCAGGTCCGTCACCACCATGCAGACCTGAAGAGATGGAAGCAGGACCTACTGAACCAATGGATACAGGAGGTCCGTGACTTGCAGGATGCCCCACAACTGAGTAGGTAGTCATGGAATGAAGTATGTTGGAATGGTAATTTAGTCTATATAATGGATAGGAATGTCTCAATATCCCTTCATTTACTCCACAACTGAAGGTGACCGTGCTACGAATCAGCAAGCTTATGCAGATCGGCTGCTAAGGCTGTGCCTCCAGGCAGGTTAGTAATTCTTCTGCATGTATTGTTATTTAAAATAGGTGAGAGAGCATGGAAAAAAAGTGTTGTATCTCCAAAATAAAGGCATAAAATGCCCTGAATAATGTCTCTGCGTGTACTGCTACATAAAATAAGTCAGAGAGGAAGGAAACAAGTGTATTAACCCATTAATAAAGGTAAAAGAAGTCCAGAATAAATATCCCTGCATGTACTGTTGTATAACATAAGTGAGTGAGCCTGATAAAGAGTGTTGTAACCTATTAATAAAGGTTTAATATGTCTTGAATAAGTCTGCTGCATGCACTATAATATCAAATAAATGAAGGAGCCTGAAGAAATGTGTGTAATGTAATTAATAAAGGTATAATACTTGGAGTGTGTGTGTGTCACTTACTTTGAAATGTAGTTGTACCCTTGTATTATATAAATAGTACTGTTGTATTAAGTGCTGTCAACCCATAGTAGGGAAGTCCCATATAAAGTGGATGAAGAAAGTGCCAGTAGTTGTGAAGCATATATACAGCCCTCAACAGTTGCTTATTGGCTGGCACGCATAGGTTAATCTGGCACATGCGTAGCTTGTTTATGTTTTCCCCAGAAATGTGAGGGTGCTACCCGAAATGTAGGGTTCTGTAGAAATATAACTGAAAATGTCACGTGAACACATCCAGATATGCAGATATATAAACATAAATAAAATATATAAGTATGTAGCAGTAACATCTGCGTCTTGGACAGTTAGTATGTCAGATATAGGTCAGGTATATAATGAACTAGCCAAACCCATTACACAACTAATGCACGTTACCTAGGGTAATAAAACATGTAGGGGATATACACCTGCAGTCAATAGGAATGTAGTGTAGAGTAAAAGTACTTATAAGATGTTAATGGAGGTATCTTTTTACACCCTACTGTATGTGCATACACAATGCAATTCCACACTTCAATGGGTATGTCTAATCTCATAATATTTGTTGGGACATATGTTCTATTGTTCTATAAATATCTGCATGTACGTTGATGCATGTGCCCTGTTCAAACACCACAATCTTGGTGGCCTGTTGCCACCAATCATCCCTGCTTGCTGTTGGAATGTCCACTGTCGTGAAATATATGCATGTGTTATGCTTGCTGTTCAACTGTTGGAACCCTGGTGTGTTGGGTTAATGGGAATATTACTGCATGCTGTTACAACTAATTTGGAATGCTGTTGTCTAATTTGTAATTAAACACACCTAAACACAGAATGTATGGGAAGGCTTGTCCCAGTGGACCCACCTGCCCCTGCTCAGCTGATGATTGCACCTGGCACCAGCAGGTCCGGTGCCCAGCCTGGGCTCCCCTCCTCCATTGGTCCTGTGCCACCTTTGGGTGGAAGCACTGCAGGGGATGGGGCTCATCCCCCCCATGCAAGTGTGGGCGGAGAAGGGCCACCTGTCACCCTTCGAAGGGTCCAAGCTGTGGTGCATAGGGAGATCCAGCATTCAGTCGCTGATCCCCTAAGCCAGCTCGAAGCGAGAGTAGCGCGACTCATGGGTGAGCCTGCCCCTCCTACGCAGCCCCCAGCACAGCCACCCTCAGGGCTGTGAAGGTGCAGTGGTGACTGCCCATGGGTGGGGATCTCAGTTCCACTGTTACCATCTGTGGGCTCATGGGCTTGCGATTTCCAAACATCCTTCCCATCAGTTGTGTTCACCCACCCCATGTGTCATATTCCGCCCCTGTATGTGTCTTGTTTGTCTTGACTGTTTACCTACCCAACCTACCTCCCTAAATATACCTACTTCCTCTACCTCACATTCCACTCATACCTGAAAAAAAAAATAAAAAAAGGCAATCTGTTCCCACAAAAAAAAATTACGCCCCATACATAGCAGCCCATTTCGCACACATGTCCTCTGGACATGTAAACTGAAAATTATAATTGGCAGTACAACATACTCTGTTGTTCTCACCCCTCTCTCAGGGGTGGAAGGTTTCAAATTTCACACCAAATTTCTAGCATATGCACAGCTGTTGCTGGTAAAGAAATGGGCAGCTATAAACCTTCCCTACACCTGTCCTGCACATCCCGAGCTGGGTTCCCTACTGTCTTTCCCTCTTTGTGTCCCCTTTTTCACCACTTTCCTATCTCCCCATTTTCTTTTCTTTAAAAGAAATTAGTGCAGGGGTTAGCGGGAGTAAGCACTCTTAAGCAGTAGTAAGCAAGATTAAGCAAGTGTGCTCTTAGCTAAGCGTCGTGCAAACCCGCGCAAACCCACTTACAACTGCTTAAAAGTGCCTTAGTCACTCTGTATGACAGGGCCCTTGTACTGCTCAGCAGCAAAATAAAACACCTCTGTCAGTTTTGAACCACAGACCTTGGACTCACTACACTGCATAAAGTACCACTAAGCCACAACAGATATACAATAATGTGGTGCTGAAATAAATATATCATGCATTACAATGAGGGAATGTAAAGGGAAAATAGAAATGCCATAACACAAATCTTGTTCTGTGTGTCTTTACCAGCAGATGTTGTGGAATTGCATGACATGACTGTGAAAAGAGAACCAGCCATTCTAGTAGGGAATAATGTTACAGTAGCACCTTACAAACCCCACACAGTATCAGAGCAGGATAAACACTGGCATATTTGAATAGGGCAGAGGCCAGACCTCCCAACTGTGACTGCTTTACAGGGATGTCCCCGATTCATAAACAAATGTTAGCTGTGTCCCTCTGGCTCCCTCTGAAATGTACTAACAGTAGGCAGAAGAGTGGGAAATCACACTTAATGAATAATGTCAATAAGTGAGAGTAGACACTGCTTGCACATCAGAAAAGGTGTAGTAATACATATGCTCTGATTCCCTTGAAGTCTCAACTTAAATATGTCTGTAATATATCACAGGTGTATCTCACTTATATGTACCTTCCCTGAGGCTGTTCAAATATATTCCTGAGAGTATCTGAGGCCTGGCAGAGGCAGAAACACACAGGCATATCAGCTTGTCTTCTGTTACACACTCTGCAAATAGCTTTGGAAGGAGTTCCACAAGCATGCCCTTACGTAGGAGTACAACACAGAAATATCAAAGGATGTAGCCATGTACTGCTAGAAACCAACTGTGACAATGCCATTGTTCAAGTCCTGAAAAGACTGCTGTGGTGCACAGACAAAGAATACTGGGCTAACCTCTGTCTACCATCTGGATATGTCCACAGGTGGGAGCTACACAGACAGACTACTTGCCTTGATAGAGTAACAGGTACACAGTAACCATGTATGTTCAGCAAGATAAACAATACACGATAATAAATAAGGCTCTCTGCAGTTCTGTACCTCTAGCCAAATGTACTATATACGTACTGAAATATGTCCAGTTGTCCTGAGCAGCCTGTACTAATGTCAACACAAACAAGCCACAAACTGTTCAGAAGTGAGCAACTTACTAATTACAGTATAGCAGTTCACAAACAGTGCATGTGCCTGATAATTATAATTGGTAGTACAACAAACATTGTTGTCCTCACCCCTCTGTCAGGGGTGGAAAGTTTCAAATTTCACTCCTAATTTATTGCATATGCACAGCTGTTGCTGGTATAGAAATGGGCAGCTATGGACCTTCCCTACACCCATCCTGCACATCCCGAGCTGGTTTGCCTACTGTCTTCCCCTATTTGTGCCCTCTTTTTCACCACTTTCCTATCTCACCATTTATTTTTCTTTCAAAGAAATGAGCGTGGGGCTTAGCGGGATTAAGCATTTGTAAACAGTAGTTAGCAGGTTTGCACCAGTGTGCACATGTGTATGCTTAGCTTAGTATTGCTAAGCGTTGCGCAAACCCACTTACAACAGCTTAAAAGTGCCTTAATCACTCTACATGGCAGGGCCCTGTTCTGCTCAGCAGCAAAATAAAACACCTCCATCAGTTCCGAATCACAGACCTTGGACACACTAGATTGCATGAAGTACCACTAAGCTACAGCAGATAGACAATCATTTGGTGCTGAAATAAATATATTGTGCATTATAATGGGGGAATGTAAAGGGAAAATAGGAAAGCCGTAGGAATACATTGCAATAACTACTTTTGTATGTCTTTTAATTCTCTAATTCGAAAAGAAGGTACATAATCCCATGTATCCTGTGTTAGAATTTGGAGGGGTGAATAAAATACACACTGAGAAGAGTGTACTGGAAGCAGCAACATTCAGGTTTCAGTACAACATGCATATCACTGGCTACAACCCTAGCTTCAGATATGAGACATATACCAACCTTCTGACTGACACAACTGTGTCCAGAGCAAACAAGCATGGGCCCCACCTTGGCAAACTGAAAGGGCTATGCCTACCTAACCTAGCATTTTATAGTAGTGGGCTGCAATCACAGTAAGTACTGCAATTACCACACAGCAGGCTGCATGCAATTACTAAATGGTGGGCACCAATTGGTGCAGAGGCCATCACAAGCACATGTGCAGATACCTAGAAAAGTAGGCTGTACTTGCTGTCCACACATGCAATAATATCATTGCAGCAACAGAGAGAGAGAGAGAGAGAGAGAGAGACAGAGACAGAGACAAAGAGGCAGACACAGACAGATACAGAAAATCAAAGAGCAACAGCAACAGACAGAGCAAAAAATAAATAAATAAACAGTGACAACAGACGGAGCTGTGAAATACAAAGGTAAGGTATGTAACACATATGTATCTGCTGTCATGTGATAGATGTGTTTGAAGAGTACTCTACATACTGTGAATCATCCATATGTGGCAGCAGTATGTATCTATATGTATTTGCACATGTGCATAGGGCAAGAGACATACTGCAACTGTTAGTGAAGGGTGGACATATATATGTTGTTGAAGGTTGTTATGTGCATATATCTATGTAGGTTGTAGTGTGTGGCTTAGAAAACAGCATGCAGTGCTGGTATATGTCATGTGGTGGTTAAACGCTGTGGGACTGATTTTTCAGATCTGCTGTGTTACAGCCAGTGAGGCCTGCTACAGCTACATGAGCTGAGGGCACCAAAATGCATTCTGCACAACACTGTGCAATATTGTTACATAACCGTGTGTCTCACAACTGTCGCATAATTGATATCCCCACCATGAAAGGAGGGCTGTATATGTGCCTATATGTACATCTATATGTACAGCAATGGATGTTTAGATGTATGTGTATATATATATATGTGTATGTATATATATATATATATATATATATATATATATATATATATATATATATATATATATATATATATATATATATATATATAGAGAGAGAGAGAGAGAGAAAGAGAGAGAGACATGGGGTCATACGTACTGCAACAGATGCCTGGTGACCAAGGCATGGACTGAAGACCAGTGTCGATACTGCAGTGCCATCCCTCCTTTCCAAAACACTGTACCCATTAACTACCACATAGGTGGTAGCCTACCTAACACTGAAGGTGTGAGAAGGGAACATGGGACACAGGTGGACAGTAGCCTCCCCTTTGATAATCACAGTTCCACACTAGTCTTGTAATCTGTCTACATGGTACGTGTCATCACAAAAGGTGTGTCATCTAGGTATGTCCTCTACTCGTCACAATGCCCCATGTGGTATGTACCTCAAATGACAACTACAGCAAGTGGAAAGGCCACAGACATACCTCACAAAGAGTAATACTGGCCTCAAACAGATGCCCTATTCAGACTGACTCACAAAACCACAGCTAGACTGTGTTGCATACATACAGAGGTATGTCACACACATAGCTGTTTAACAACCACCATGTCAACATATCACAATCCCTCCAGGCTACATGCTCTAGGGCCCTACACCCCATCAGCTCATTAAACAGCACATGCTGGAGGGATAGGTTCCTATCTCAGGGAAATGCCATAGTCTGGAATAAACCACCTATCAATAGCAAACAAGGCTCCTCAGTAGCAGTTGACATACATACCCCTGATGATAGTTTGGGAGCTAGGTAATACACCCCAGGAATCACCTCTGTGGTTCTGGTTGACAAGGGCAAGTGAAATCAAATTACATGTGTGTCAAAGGCCAGGGTAGCATATGGCTAGGCTGCTCTAGGCCCTAGGGCCAATAGCGTATAACCTACCTGTGACATGATGCACACACACATGTACTCAGTGCAATACCTGCTATGTGAGGTTGAATGAGTGTGATGGTGAATGTGTGCAAGATCTGTAAAGGTGTGATAGCATAGTGTGAAGTTGTTTCTGTCATGGTAGTTTGTGTCCTAGCTGTAAGGCCAGCAAAACATGTGTCAGTTATTGCTATGCAGACATAGTAGGATGGCAAACGTTGTGATGTAGTTCCTTGTTAATGACTGTGGTGTCCCCTTGTAGGCTAAAGCAATACATGCATGCTTAGCTAGTAGTACTGCTGGTGAATCCAACTCCCATATGAACTGTAGTACTACCTGCAGCTGTAGGCCTAAACAACACAGTATGGTGTATGTTCACATTGCTTGGAAACACTGTCTTGTGTGTTTCCTGTAGTCTGCACAGATTACACACCTCAGGCATAAGGTTTTGTAAGTAGTGGCACACAGTACTGTATGGTACACAGGTAAAGCTCATCTGGGTCGGCATACATTTGTGTGTTGTATGTATGTCTGACGTGTGTGTAATGATGCCTGTACCATGCCCGCAATCATATGTGTGTTACAGGGTATGTGTGTGTATCTAGCAACATGTATACTCTGTTACAGCAGTATGCCACCTATATTACAACTGTGCACATATGTTAGGCAGGGGTATGGCATCAACGACTAGGGTGGTTAACTGGTAATACTGTAACTGTACTTTACAATCATTGCAATAGATGACATCTTTCTTCATGCATTAGCTTGATATATACCCCCGTGTATGAAGTTGTGCAGTGTGTCACAAACAGTGTGCCGAGTACTGGTGTATAGTGGTGTGATATATAGAGTGTGCCAGGCACTGTCAGCCATTTGTGGCCTGAGCAATGATATGTGGTATTGAACTTGTGTATCCTCTGACAGACAAACAGATGCTATATATGGCAGTTAAGTGATATCAGTACTTTAGAATGTTAAGTGAGCCACATGACTTGCTCACACATATCATTTAATTGTCTTCCAGGGTAATGGCCCATCAATGCAACCCATCATATACAGCAGCGGAGGAACAGGAAATCCACCACAGCCTGGTGCAGCACTACTCCCTGCTGTTTTCCAGGACCAGCCAGCACCAGCATGAGCGGACTGCACTGTGGCAAGATCTTGTTCGTCGGATAAATGATATACGCATGCATAACCGGACATATGAGCAGGTACACCATTACTGCAGTGATTTAATGAGACAAGTCCGGTGGCGTGCGTCTGATATCCATAGACAACAGCTTGCTACAGGTGGTGGGGTGGCCATTCATCATCCCCTCACCAGAGTGGAGGAGCTGCTCCTAAGCATGGTGGCTCCTGGCCAACAACAGCAACAGTGACAGACATGTGTTATCATGGAGGCCAGAGCCACCCAGCATGTTGACATGGAGCGTGCAGGTAACATGCCCCATCTGTAGACTACTGTTACCTGTATTGTTAGATTATGCATATGTGAGATGTGTACTGTGTGTTTAGAAGTTGCGCTGCCTAGTGTTGTGCAATACTGATATTTGGAATATTATCTGTATACCTGTGACTGTCGACTGTTGTTCTACTGTAGTTTACCAAACTCACAGTAGCAATGCCACAGTTGTGGCCACTGACAAACTGTCTCATATTCTTGCAGGTCCCTCTGGTGTGACAGCAGGGCAGATGATCCATGCTGGTGAGTGTGTTATAACTGTAATATTGGTAATAAAATGTGCATGTCATAGGTGAGGTGTAGGCCATGTACACGTAACACACCTACGCATAATGCATGCTGTGCATTTTGCTGTGAGAAGTTACACATCTCAGTAATGTCAGTAGCTGCCTCAATCACATGCAATACACAGAGCATCAGACACAATTGTGGCAACACCGTACTGCACATTGGATATGCATAGTTGATACACATGTACACATCATAACACATTTGTCATACGCAATACACCTCAACATGTTACACATGGCATAACCAGACACCCGCTGTAAGGTCACACTTCAGTATCCCATATGTCATCCACAAAGCACACATAATATACCTGATGGGAAGAGGCCCAGCATGGGGCTGTGCAACTCTCTTCAACACATAACACAGTCATGTTAGGCAATGCTTTCTATTGGGAACCTCACACACCCATGTACAAAGTGGCTGTGTAATTGTGAACATAGCCACGGCACTGCAGTTCAGGTACAGCATGCTAGGCGGTGGTCTGGCATACATTAGTAGCCTTGTGTGATGTCATGATGCATGATAATGATGGCTAATGGTACTACACCCCATACAGTTACAGTGACCACAGTACTACACATAGCAGTCATTGCTTTGCACCTCAATGTTGTGTGTGCACACATATGCACCTATACACAATATGCATAGTATGTTGTGTGTGTGCAAACATATGCAACTATACACAATATGCATAGCAGTCGCCATCTGTACAAGGTGACACATATATGTCCTGGAATGCAATTGGGTGTATATGTCATATGACACACATTGGATATGTGTGATGTTTAATGTTGCATTCATGTAGCATGCCATGTCATGGCTGACACTGGCATGTTTGCAATATGTCCCGCACTCACCATAACCACTGTACATACCATGTCGAGCATTGGTATTTCATCACGTATACATGCACCACTCATCCCGTGTGTGTGCATGCATGTGCTACACCTGTGTCCACAATTATCTGCTACAGACACAGGCACTGTAATCAGACATGGAAATCTATGTGACACACAGATAACACATCCAGCAATGGTATGTAGATCTGTGAGTGATGGTGCACAGGACATTGCAGAGCTTATAATACTTGCACAGCGATGTTGTGTCCTTGTACACATTGTGTTCCAGGGTGAAGTCAATCACTGAACAACTACACACATGCATCAAAGCCATGTATACTGTTATTAACAAAGGCTGTCTACACTCGCACTCCATGGTCTTGAGCAACACATAGTCTGCATGCTGACATGTGTGAGGTAACTGTTTGCCTTGTAATACTAACACCCACCTTCAACCACTATTGAGTATGTTTTGGATTGCTGGTGTGTGTGTGTGTGTGTGTATCTGCTGTAGTGAGGAGTGTATTTGTGTGCATGTGTGCATGTATTCATGTGTGCATGTGTTCATGTGTTCATGTGTGCATGTGTTCATGTGTGCATGTGTGCATGTGTGCATGTGTGATAACATCATGTACAGATTGTAAAGTGTGTTTCCTGTCTTACTCTCACAGGTGCTGAGGTTGGGTTGGCTGAATGCAGCAGGGAACCTGACGTCACTGCCACAAATAGTGGAGATGATGATACATGTATTGTGGCACAGGCAGGTTTGACAGGGTCTGTCATTGGTCCGCCAATCGACAGTACACAGCTTTCCACCCCATCTATGTGCACACTCATACTGCCAATACATCCTTCATCACCAATGGCCTTAGCTAAGGGACAGCATACAGTTGGCATTGACCAGGATAGTGTGGTATCCATGGCACATGCATCCCCTCACAGCAGCCATACCCAGATTCCTGGAATGGTACCACATAGGCGGATGTCCAGGGGTTATCTTGGGAGCACCGCTGGTCATATTGCCCCAGGCAGACATGCCCCTACAGATCTTACAACCTCAGCTAAGTTCCAGGCTGTAATGCAGGCACAGGCACGTATGGAACGGTACACCAGACAGGGACTAAAGGCACAGAGGGCCCATAAAACCGCTATCAATGACAGTATCCATGACCTTGCCAGTGCCATCCGTAATTACACCGAAGTCATTGATAGACGTTGGGGGAAGACATTTGATGCCCTCCACAATGTGTTTTCCATGAACCAGGACCATGTGGGACAGTTGAGATGTCAACGCAGACATATGCCAGCAACATCAGCAGCTGGCAGTAATCGCAGATGACCCACAGATCACAGCTGCTCCCGTAGTGGCAGTACCAGCCCCAGCAATGCTGGTGCTGGCCTGTCCATTGACTGTCCTAGTAGACCACGTGCATGTGGCTCTGGCCAGTCCCAGCAGGAGCGTGGCTCCAGTCGACATACCTCTGCCTCTGATGATAGTACCCAGTCAGGCTTGGTACCCAATACTGTCCGTAGCACCCCTGCCAGGCACAGGTTCCGTGTCCGTGCCCAGAGACAATGATCTGTACAGCCTGGCAGGTACAGTCTGTGGCTGTCCCACAACCTCCCGTATATGGCAGCCACATGATGGAGCTGTGTGCATGCAGATACACACACACATAAACCAAACACCTAGGGCTCACACAGACACACACGCATTACATCAACATTGGCCCATGCTGTACTTTTGCCCCTCAGACACACACACACACACATACATGTCAATTGGATGGGTCAGTGTTGGGCTCTGGCAAACCAACAACACACCCTGTGCATATGATGAGACCTGTGCCACCTCCTGTCATTTGTAACATTGATGCAGGAATAGGCTAACATGGTGCTGATGCACAGGGTGACATTATAGCAGTGTAGCAATGTTAGCATATTGTCAACAGGAAAGTGTAATGATATCCTTGTAGGTATATTAGAGCAGGCATGATGCATCAAAGCTATGATTGTCAATGTCATATTGTGTACACCAGTGTTATGTCTGAGTATGTATTGTCCACCCATGTGCCACATGGCTGAAGTGTGTAGTGTTGGCAGCATGTGTTAGTGAGTGGACAGTACGTGTGTGATGTGTGCAGTACAGATTTACAGGTGTACATCTGTGAACATGGTGGGGGTGCACTGTCTGCATGTACGTGTACAGGGGACACATGGGACATGTGACATACCCTGTATTACACAGTGTTAACATCTCATAGTATCTCTCGGTGGCCAGTATGCATTCTACTACAGATATGTTCTAACATGAGTACACATTTGACACTATGCTGTGGGTGATACTGTTACTATCTGTCAATGTTTAGCATTCTGGTAGTGTACACAACCTCAACAGCCTGACTATAACCAATTATTAGATGATGTCCTGACAACTGATACACAGATGTAGTGAACTCAGTAACAGTTGGCTCCTTCAGGTACTATTCTATAACATTAACCAGTGGTATTGACCGCCATCCATTCTTGGGCCCACACCTGTTTGGCATATAACCCTCTTAGGTGCATGCAAACACACTAGGGATATGTCCATCCACATCTGGAAATGCATCCAGTGGCCTACAATGCATTCTCCGGATGGGACACATATCCTACACAAGGGTATCATACGGACAGATACCTGTTGTCCAACCCATGCTGCAGTGCTCTAAGCCAACTATAGCATAGTCATCCACATTTACTATACATAGTATCCCGACAGTACCACATAGGTGGTAGCTCCCGACATGTATGTCGGGTACCGATGTGTACTTACAGCCACGTGTTATGTCATCTGTCCTTTGGTATCCACATATCCAAAGGTATTCTGAAGTTCCTCGGTGTATCACATAAGCAATAAGGGGCCTGTATGCATATCCACAAGGCTGTTGTACAACTATAATGACTGTCCATTATTGCCAGACCTTGTTGTGTGTGAACATGTCTGACATATACCCCAGGCATGTACCCTCACTCACACTAGTCTATAGAAACTGTCATGGGTGTGTGTGTGACACAGATGACCATGGCCACAGATCACTACAGTGGCCGGCCTTGTCACATACATACATATGTGACCTATGATCTGGAAGCAGCGGCACAATCTGTCAAAGGTAAGAAATGTATTCATGTAGTATGCAGGCTTCACACCTATGCACTACTTGAGGTCACATGTACATTTACGTATTTGCCACACAGATACCTGATGTGTGCAATGCACATACTGTTTGTATCCTGATATGTCATACCATAGTAAAAGCAAAACCCACACCTTATTGACCAACAGTGTCACACACACACTCAGCAATTGTGGGATTCAAACCCCTATCTAGTTATGTTATGACACTAGTGACATACACATTAACACAATGCGCTATATGCTTTACTGGGGCTTTTATTTCCACTGCTATATTTGTAGTTTGCTGATATCATCAGACTTGCCAAAGATGAATATACCACTTTTAAGGCATTTTCATAGTCTCCAAAATGGGCACTCTTCTCACAGGAAATCACATATCTCCCCACACGCAGCAATTAAAGGATTCAAACCCCTACCAACCTATGTTATGACATTAGTGATACATGCATGAACACGATGCGCTATATGCTTTACTAGCTCTTTATTTCCACTGCTATATTTGTAGGCTGCTGACATCATCAGACTTGCCAAAGATGAATATACCACTTTTAAGGCATTTTCCTAGTCTCCAAAATAGGCACTTTGCTCACAGGAAATCACACAGAAACACATATCCCCCCACACGGGCACGCACTAAGCAGTTGCAAGATTCAAAACCCTACCTAACTATATTATGACAGTAGGGACATACACATTAACACGACACGCTATATGCTTTACTGGGGTTTTTATTTCCACTGCTATATTTGTAGGATGCTGACATCATCAGACTTGCCAAAGAGGAATATACCTCTTTTAAGGTGTTCCCCTATTCTCCAAAAAGGGCATTCCTCTCAAAGGAAGTCATACAGACACATAAACCCCCCCCCATCAGACTTGCCAAAGAGGAATATGCCTCTTTTAAGGTGTTCCCCTATTCTCCAAAAAGGGCACTCCTCTCAAAGGAAGTCATACAGACACATACACCCCCCCAACACACACACACTCAGCATATGTAGGATTCAAACCCCTACCTAACTATATTATGACACTAGAGGCATATGCATTAACAGGACATGCTATATGCTCAATTGGCGTTTCCATTTCCACTGCTATATTTGTAGGATGCTGACATCATCAGACTCGACATGGTACTGTGTGCACTTTGTTTTATGCAATCCCAGGACTGCACCATGGGGGACAGCAGGTGTTTTCAGCTTGAACAGGACTCCACAATTCTTAGCTTGTGTGATCTATCTCTGGACCAGTTGCCAATCCATCATATGGCAATACATATTTTTGCACAGAGTGTTGAATTTGTGGATATGACATGTGTCTGGGATATTGGACAAGGGCTATTCAAGGTCTATGTGGGATGTGTGCAGCTCATTTCAGTGATGTATGTCCTGGGTGGCTGCCTTGCAAACAGTCTAGCGGTTTGGGAACCATGATCTGCTCATGAACAGACCACAGTTGGTAGGGTTGTGTGTTTGTCGGCTTCTAATAGCTCTGTTTATGACTTCAATCATGATGGACCCCATGGCCTTGCAGATCAGATGTCATAGACATATAACACTATAGTTCCCATGGTCTGTTGTGCACCAACACTTGTGGAGTGTGCCATATGTTGCTGTAACCAATTCAACGGTTTCATATCCTGTAGCGAGGGTAAGGCTCAACAGACTGTTCAGGTGCAGGGTCTGTTTGTTCTGCAGTTCACATATGACACATATAAGGGAAACATTGTAATCCAATCGATGCCATGTTTTCAGCTTTGGAAGGACCTGTATACCCATTCTACATGTGATATCCCCTGGTATGCTGATAGGACCTTTTGTCAGTGGGAGGTGGCTATGTATGCATGGGCTTGTGTGACAGGATGTTGGCATTGTCAGTCATTTACAGATGGCCCTGACTCAGGACATATATGAGTGTACATTGCTATGTATGACATAGCTGAAGGAAGTGTCATAGTTCTGTCTGGACTCCTTCACAGATAATCTTACAAAACACCAACAAACATAGGCACTAAACCCGTGTTATACTCTTTTACACACTTAACACCTTACTGATCCTTTTTGATCAGTCAAAAGAGTATTTCATCATAATATTCTGACATGTCCAAGGGTCGGCTTTGTGTGTACTCTCCAGTCCAGCTGGTGAATATGGGGATTTTTAAGGAAATGCTACAACTGCCTTATGTACACAGACAACCCTCCCCTCCTCCAAAAAAAACTCAGATATTTGTGAGAGATGCAACTATATAGACAAACTGGAGGCTGACCTCTCTAAACCCATGACTGGCACAGTCTATCAGGAGGAGAAGGTAACCACACACACCATGACTCCAGTGTCACATAGACCTATAGCAACAGCAGACAAAACACATAAACATACAAACACATACTCGGATGCTCTAAATAAAACACTGTCTAAGCAGCAAAGACTTCCAAAACAGACACCCAGACAACTGCTTCCCCATCAGTATACCCACATATCACAAAGTACATAATGTCAGTGTGCCACACAGTCACTGCCCTTAAGGCTAAACAACACACCTAATACACCTGTGATAGGTGACTGTATTGTCAGACACACTGATGTCCCACACACCAGGTTGAACAAGGAGAAGGCCACTGTAAGCTGTCTGTTGGGTGCAGGATCTGCCACATAACACATGCACTCAGGTCACTCCAAAGCAAGTACATATATGACTCCGTTATTGTCCATGCTGGTGTGAATGCCCTGAGACATTCCTCCCTGGACTACATAAAAAGAGACATAGCGGAGCTCTATGATCATGTAGCCCAGGCCGGGATGACCCTGACCTTGTGTAGCATCTTACCCTCACCAAGAATGATGCCACAGTATAAAGACAACATGATCAATTTTAACAGTTGGCTAACGTATTTGTGTCATTCACAGGGGATCCAGTGTCTATCAGCCTGGGATGATATGCTCATCATGCCACGTTGCTTCACTAGGGATGGCTTTCACCTGACACCCCTGGGCTTTCGAATACTGGCTAAGGCAAGAAGCACCCCCATAGTGCCTTTTTTAGGCAAGGCTCAAAAGACAAACCCCCCCTCCATAGACAATACAAGGTAATATATAAACTAAGGGTAATGCTGCTCAATGCGAGAAGACTACACCTCTAACTGCACACAGTCAAGGCTCTCTTCAGTATGGAGAATATAAATATCTGTGCAGTAACAGACACCTGGTTCAAGGCTCCCAACAGCACCCCAGCGCTACCAGGTTACACATCATACCATGTGTTTCGGCCACAATAACCAGGCCACACCACAAAAGGAGGGGGGAGTATCCATATACGTCAAAGATACACAAACCTCCAGGTTAGTGGCACTGCACAAATCATCGGAGACCATCCATGTGTAAGTAACAGTGGCCTACACTGTCTTTCAGGTTGTAGCCTACTACAGACCACCCTCCCAAACCCAGGGACCACACTCGGCTTTCCTGAGAACAGAACACTAAAGAATATGTAGGTCTCTCCAAACACCATTATATTGGATGACTTCAAGTAGCCAAACATTGACTGGGAATACTACTCAGGCCCCAACACCCTTGCACACTGGTTCATCAAATATATCAACTCAAATGCTATGGAACAACTGGTCACCACACCCACATGAGGGGTATACATATTGGACCTGGTCATCACCAACATGGTGATTCTATGTTCCACACCAGAGGTATACCCCTCATTGGTAAGGTCAGACCATACATTTATCTCACTGGACATCCATATCCTTTCCCCACCCCCAGCCAAGGTAATCTTGGTGAGGAATGTCTCAAAAGCAAACATCATACTTCTCAGAACCGAGGTGGTTTCCTTCAAAGCCCCCGGGCCAGTGGGAACTACGACTCATACCACAGTATCCTTTAGAAACTCATTGTATGGACACCTACAGGAAAGCATGGATCATGCTATCCCACATGAATCCAAGACTCACTCCTCTAAAGGCAGGTGACCTGTCTGGTGGACCCCAGCCATAAATAAGCTATGCAACAAAAGGAGGAGGCTACTACATGATAGAGCACTATCCCACAAAGGGGAGGCATCTCTGATCAGTAATAGCAAGAAGCTACAATCAGTCATAAAATCATCTAAGGCCAGCTTCAACAGTACGATTGCACCAGACACTAAAGACAATCACAAGGCCTTCTTTAGTTATGTCAGGAACCTGGGTGGCAACTCCCCAGATATGCTTTGCGTTAGTGCATAATGATAACAAAATACACTGAACCCACACACATTGCCAACATCCTGGCAGACAGGTTGAGTGCATATTCCTCCCCCCCATCCCCCAAAAGTACAAATGTCCCTCCCAACAGAGTGTAGCCTCCCTGACATCACAGATGAACATGTGTGAGCTGCCCTCTCCAAAGCAATTACACAGCATCAATGGGACCAGACGGTGTCCCAGGCTGCGTCTTACACAAGCTTCATGAAGAGCATAACCTTCACATAACATCACTGTTCAATATCAGACTTACTACAGGATATGTACCCAAGGAATGGCGTACAACAACAGTGGTCCCACTCACCAATGGTGGTGCCACAAGGGACCCTGGACACTATCACCCTATAAGCCTGACTAGCCTGGTCTGCAAAGCTATGGAGCGTATCATCCTGGAACTCATTAACAGACGTCGGCAAACTCCAGACACTGGATCCTGCCCAATTCACCTTTGTTAAGGACAGATCTTGCATCTTGCACCTGCCAACTTCTTTGAATCAGTTACCAGGGCCATAGACATAGAGAAGATAGTCCACAAAGCCTACCTGGATCTCCCAAAAGCCTTTGATACAATACCCCACTCGGGCATCTTAAATACACTTACCAGCTTAGATATCAACACATATGTCACAAGATGGATTGCAAACTGGATCAGGGATAGCACCCACATGTTCAGAATTGCAGGTGCCAAGTCAGACTCTACACCAGTTACATGTGATGTCCCACAGGGCTCAGTTCTGGGACCTGTCTTGTTCAGTATATATTCCTCTGAGGTACAGGCTAACACGGGAGGACTATGGCTGACCAGGTTCGCAGATGACTGCAAACTGGGTGCCATAATCGACTCTCCAGCTGACACAAGCATCCTCCTAAAGGGTCTCACAGAGATGGATAACTGGTGCCAGAGCCATAGCCTAAAGCTAAATGCCATAAAATGCATAGTCATCCCCTTTGGTAATAACAAAGTGCACACAGATTACCACATAGGTGGTAATTCATTATGTACAGAAGGTGTACTTAGGGATTTGGGGTCCACAGTACATACTCATCTCTCCTTTGAAAATCACGTTGCCAAGGTGGTTAGGTAGACCTTCTATATAGCCCACCTTATCCCAAAAGGTTTCACATCTAAATCAAGAGAGGTCATTGTGCACCTCTACTCATCACGCCCATACTTGGGTACAATGCCCCATTTGGGATGTACCTTACCCGACACCTGCAGCAACTGTAATGACCCCAAAGGTACCTCGCCAAGTGGAACAGGAGACTCATACAGATGCCCTACACAGTTCAGCTACAGAAACTCCAGCTGTACTCAGTTGCTTACCGCCTACCCAGATGCGATCTGTGCCTGCCGTATACAGCCATGTCCAACCCAGACTTATTGGTCATGCTCCAACTCAGGATATCAGAATCTCTTATAGCTACATGCTTCAGGGACTTCAACCTCAGCACCGAATTAATAGGACATGCTGGGGGGAGAGATTCATATCCCAGAAGCTCCCCTCACTCTGGAACGACATCCCAGTCCAAGTTAGTTAGAGCCCCTCACTGACCCTCTTCAAGGGAAATCTTGACAAGTGAATGGGTGATCATACGTTTACCCCTGGGATCTCTTCTGGGTCCCTGCTAGACAGAGGGACAGTACACTAACCGTACAATAGCTATCTTGTGTGACCTACTATTCAAAGGCACCGTATACTAGTCTACAGGGTGGTAAAAGCCAAACACACAATGGCTAGGCTTCTGAATGCCCTAGGGCTGATACCTATTATCAACCTATGAACCTATGTAACTATGATAATGTATGGAGTGCACATTGTTTATTGATGATACTGACTATAGGTTTGTTATCTTCTTTGTGTTCCCACTTTCTATGTACAACCTATGTATCTGTAGTACATATTTGATTATGGAAGGGATCCAAGATGTTATATATGTGTCTGTTGTCTTATAACTGTGTGCACAAGGCAGGATTGTTGGCTAGTGAGAGGTTCCTGGGTTAAAATGTAAACTGCCAGATATGTCTGGCCCACTGCTGCACTCAGACATGGCCTAAGTGTGTAAGCATGCCCAGTGTGACCTTTCAGTATGTTGCTGTCTGGAGTCCACTACATTTGTTACCATGTGTGAACATGCCCAATATTAACATGTGTACAATGTGTGTTGGAAATCAAGTTATATTTATACTGCAGGGCTCACCTTTGTGTCATAACTTGACATGAATTATGCTGTGCCTGCAGGGTTTCCATGAGACACTTTGCATAGACTTATCAACATGTCTTCATACAGGCTGACCAGTGAAATACTGTCGTAGTTTGGTAGTTCAGTACTGTGACTGTAGTGCACAGTATCCTGGGTTTGAGGCCTGTCACTGCTTTAAGTTTTCATACTGGGCAGACCAGGCTGCTTAAGGTCCACTAAAGCATATATGTGCATGTTTGCCTGCTTTTGCTGAAATATGCCCAACTTTGAACAGACTTGCCCAACATTGCTCAACAGTTTTCAACATTGCTGAACGTTGCCCAATATTGCTCAACATTGCCCAAAGTTGTGCCAGTTTGTGTGTACAATTATGTTTACATATACTATGTAGTGGCAAAGCTGTTTAGCACTGCT
Organism: Protopterus annectens; assembly: GCF_019279795.1. Lineage (NCBI taxonomy): Eukaryota > Metazoa > Chordata > Ceratodontiformes > Protopteridae > Protopterus > Protopterus annectens. The sequence continues at coordinate 1,839,947,238 of NC_056743.1, read as the reverse complement.
TTATATTGCTTAAAACAAGTCAATCATGCCTCAGGTGGTGCTGCAGGGCTGCCTATGTCGGATGCACATAGTACACTCCCTATACATACTTGGAAACAGGTAGTGTCAAGTTAGGCATCCTTTTTACTGTATGTGTGGGTCAGGGAGAGGTATCATTTACAGGGTTCCTACTGAGCCAGTGTATGTGCTATGCGTTGCCTCTTTGCCAAGGCCAAAGCATACTGGGCACGCCTCCTTCTGCCTACTGGGGCAGGCTCATGTTGTTCCTCCTTCAAGTCATGCTCTGCCTGTGATGGCCTTGGCAATGGTGTGGGGCTGTTTGGCCCGGGCCTATGGTGATGCTGCTGCAGCTGTTTTCGCAGGATCATATTATGTAGCATAGCACATACCATGACAATTTGGGTGCATGTAGTTGGTGACTACTGCAAGGCTCCACTAGATGTATCCAGGCACTGGAACCATGACTTGAGCAGCCCAAACACACGCTCAATTACATTTTGTGTTTGTGTGTGTGCCTCATTATGGCGTTTCTGTTCAGGTGTATGTGCATTTCTGATGGGTGTCATCAGCCACAGCTCCAGTGCATATCCAGCATCCCCCACTAGGTGACCATGAGGGATGTCCCCATTGGCAAATGTCTGGTACAGCTGTGTCAGATGTCAGATATGGGAATCGTGGTAGCTTCCAGGGCAGCCAGCACACACATTCATTATTATGCCCTGGGCATCACACATGACCTGGCAGTTGATGGAGGGGAAACCCTTGCAGTTAATGTAGGCCCTACCCCGCTCACCAGCTGGTGCTTTGATGCGTATGTGCGTGCAGTGTATTGCACCCACTACCTCAGGGTATTCTTCTATTTGCTGGAAGAGACGCATATTGCTGGCCAATACCTCACGGGAATTGGGGAAATATACATAATCACTGACATGTGCTTACATGGCATCCAGGAACTGGTGCAGTACCCTGGATGCTGATGCCTGTGATATCCCCATCTTATCACCAGTTGGTCTCTGGAAGGTACCTGTTGCTAGTATTCGTAGGCCAACACATACCTTGGTTTCCACTGGAATGGGTTCCCTCTATTGGTTCTGTGTGTGAAGAGTGGCCTGCACAGCTCAATAATTTGCTGCATGAGGTCTCTGTCCACTCTATAGTGCTCCACTATCTCCAGCTCATGTAGCCCCTGGTAGGTTACCCTGGGCCTGTACACTCTTCTCCGTCTCCTCACTGGGGGTTGGTCGGCAGCATTCACATTGTCACCACCCTCAGCATTTTGCATATGTCGCCTTATGACAGCAATGGCAGCCCCTAGCATTTCTTTTTCTCAGTAAAGCCTTTTCAGTATTCACTTCTCTTAGCTTACCACAGTGCTGCAGTGTCTCTGAGGAATACATGGTGGAAAGTTGTTTGCAGAGTTTTAAGTGCTGGGCTGAGCAGGGCTGGTGTACTGCCTGTGTAATTGCCTAATTCTGATTGTTTCCACCTGCTAGCTCTGCTGATTCTCCCTGGTTAACTTCTTACTCTTTGTTGTGCTTCCATTTCCCTTTCTGTTTCCTCAGGAGGCAGCGCCACGCACACAAGTGCAAACACACGCACACCAGCTCACACGTGCACACACAGGCTTAGACAGCATAACACTTGCTAATTCCTGCTTAAACGTGCACATACAGGCTTACACGGCCTAACACTTGCTAATTCCTGCTTAAACGCGCACACACTGGCGCAAACGCGCTTACACAGATTTCAACAACCTTACACATGCTTATTCTGGCTTATACGGACGCACACAGTCTTACTCAGATGTACAGGTGCACACTCGTGCACAAACACGTTGCAAGCACTTTTACAAGAAACTTTAGTGATATCCATGGCATACACCTTCAATTTCTTGACTTTAGCTAGGATACCTGGTGACACACCTCTTCCAGTGATGAGTAACTGACAGCAGACACATGCCACTCTGCTCCAATGAGATTACATTCTTTCATACATACCTCCCTCGTGATGTCACCTATCTTCTACTTTGTTACTCCCCTTATCCTACTCTTACACTCCACTGACTGTACACATTTGATATGTAAACTTGAGATTCACTATCCTTACCCTCATTTGCATAGGATTGCCTACTAATGCTTGGTTACATCTCTTAGAATGGGTTCCTCCCTTAGCAACCTCTACTCGGTAGCCATGTTGTTTTCAGCCTGCCATTCACTTGCATTGTATAATATGATATCCTATAAATTCCCTATTTGTGCCTTTTAATTTTTTGTTTTCTGGTTTTTAGTGTGCAGCACATTTGCGCTTTGCTGCGCTACTCTTAAACCTCGAAGATCGGGGGAAAAAATTATTTTTATTTTTATATTGCATCGTGGAACATTGCCGATGGCCGTATATTTGGCCATTGGAATGCTTCCTCAACTGGATGCAACCTTCATTTGGAGCTGTCACTGCTCTGTTTTGTTATTTGCAGAATGGTACTCAGTTGTCAACTGAGAACATTTCTGCAAATAACACTGCTCTTACTCGGACAGGTTCGGGTTTCCTGGATCGCAAATTTACCTCATTTGCATGCCTTTCGGCAGCAATTGAGGTAATTTGCATATCCGAACCCTGTCCGTGTAAGAGCCGTTTTAGGAGCTCTCTTGCATGCCCCTGCCATCTGTTCCTGGATCGCTCGTCGGACGTGTTGGCTGCATGGAGTTTTACTCTACTCTTAGACTCCATGCAAGCCTTCATGAATCCGGCCCTATATCTTAACATCACAGTAACCACTAGAAAAGCAATGCAAACTGTAAAACCAATTCAATTAATAGCTATAGCTATAGAAAAAAACATTAAAAATGCAGAAACATGAGAGAACCTTCTCAAAAATGATTTAAATGTTGTGTCTTTTGGCTTTTCCCGGTTAGGGGTCGCCACGGCAGAACTCCAGTCTGCTAATGATTGGCAGTAGATTTTTACGTGCCAAGTTGCCGGCCATGACGCACAACCTTCAATGAAGGTACGCCCATTCACGCAAGTCTCCACACAGAAGACGGTCTAGCTGAGAATCAAACAGGACAACATCTTACTGTGAGGCGACAATGCTATCGCAGCACCACCACTAGGCAAAACACAGGACCCACTTCAGAAACAGTGCAAACAGCAAAACTCCTAAAATTAATAACTGGAACTTCAGATTCAGAGGAAACACACTAAACTACAGAAAAAAATAAAAGTTATCACTGATACCTGACCTACATAACATAATTGATACCCTGCCCATGTGACATATATTTTAATGATAATGAGTCACAAATAGGAGATTATATCATGCAATATCCTCTATTCCCACTCAGAGATTCATACAGATCTCCACAGAACTGCAGACAAAATGGGCTCTTCCCCAGAACTGGAAAATGTGATTCAGAGGCATGTTAGCTGCAGTCAGGAAAGACCTCATTATCAGCTAATCTGCATGTGACTGAATCACGCTTAACTACTACAAGCACACATCAGAACATTCCTGCAGTAGTCATCACTGGTGAGTAATACATCACATTGACAGAGGAACCCCCCATTCGTTCACACATTCAAAAACACACTGATACACAGACACACACACACACACACACACACACACACACACACACACACACACACACACACACACACACACACACACACACACAGACATGAACACACACCAGCATGCATATCATCTTATTTTTCCCTGCCCTTGTAAATCATGCATAATTGCAGTCAGTAATGCCACACATAAGAGTGTATTCTTCTTAATGCTTGTAACGTGCATCATGATGCTAGACTTGTTGCTCTAGTATCTTTTTAAGTGAGTCTAGGTTATAGTTTAAAATGATCCCTGGGGTCATCTAGTGATCCTCCCAGATTTGTTCTGAAGCCCCCTCAATAGACAAACCCCCCCAGCCCTTTCAGCTATTCCTGATTTTACAGGACACTCCTGCTGTTCCTCATATAGGTGCCTTGTCCCTTGTAACTCATGGCCCATTGCAATCAGTGAATAATGCCAGACTTTAGATTTTTACACTTCTTGTGCCTCCTCAGTTAGAAGAGAGGGTTAATGCTCCTGCTCCTTGTCTGTAGGATGCAGGGTTAAAACTAATCCCCTTTTACTTCACCTTTTTTTAGCTTATTTATAACACTTGTGGTAAGATATGAAGAGATTCTCTGGTGTCTAGAGTTCTGTCTGACTTCATGCTGTAAAACATTGATCTAACTTATTTTATATGTCTGTAGGGAATGATATGGGGAGGCTACCTGGGATTTATTGTAGGGAATAATATGGGGAGTCTACCTGGGATTTATTGTAGGGAATGATATGAGGAGTCCACCTGGGATTTATTGTAGGGAATGATATGGGGAGTCTACCTGGGATTTATTGTAGGGAATGATATGGGGAGTCTACCTGGGATTTATTGTAGGGAATGATATGAGGAGTCTACCTGGGATTTATTGTTGGGAATGATATGGGGAGTCTACCTGGGATTTATTGTAGGGAATGATATGGGGACTCTACCTGGGATTTATTGTAGGGAATGATATGAGGAGTCTACCTGGGATTTATTGTAGGGAATGATATGGGGAGTCTACCTGGGATTTATTGTAGGGAATAATATGAGGAGTCTACCTGGGATTTATTGTAGGGAATGATATGAGGAGTCTACCTGGGATTTATTGTAGGGAATGATATGGGGAGTCTACCTGGGATTTATTGTAGGGAATGATATGGGGAGACTACCTGGGATTTATTGTAGGGAATGATATGAGGAGTCACCTAGGATTTATTGTACTCCTCACCGCATGTCTTCCATACTGGAAAATGTTCTAATTTCTATTTATTCACATTTAGGGCACGCTATGAAGAATGCTGTGTGCTCCCCTAACCTCACATCTTTCATGTTGCAACATGCCGTTATTTTATCATTTTAGGATACTTTAGGCCACAAGAATTCCCAAGTGTCACACATACACACACACACACACACACACACACACACACACACACACACACACACACACACACACACACACACACACACATACACACACACACACACACACACACAGCCAACCTTCAACCAATTACAAATGTGGACACCCTCACCATTCACCCACCTGCATACCCACGTGCACTCATACACACAGCCTACCCTCACCCCATCACAAACATGGGCACACTAACCCATTTACCCATATACATGCACCAACAAATGCACACACACCCCTACCTTTCCTATCCTCTAACTAATCTACTAATGCAACCACATAGTCACACCCATGCACTACAGGCCACTTATCCATTTGCGTACCCTCACACATACAGGTACACATACATATGCACACACATACACGCACACCACCACCACCACCACTACTTTATCTGTACACTCCCCAGCACTTACCTGTAATGCAATTTCACACACTGAATTCAATGGGTGAATGTCAGCTTTTGTCCATACTCATTAACATGGCTGACCATGGTTCACTGAATCAGTCAACTATTTAAATGCCTCACCACAGGCATTTCCATAGGGAAAGTACATGGATAATTAGTATAGGCTGCTCCTCAGCATGCCTCATTAGCATTCGTGGTAGGCCACAGAGACAGCCCGCTGTGGTGCTTCACCTCTTCATGGTGTATAGCACTGCAGTAGGGTTGTCTCTGACTCAGAGCTGGTTATTGTAGGGTGTATACTAGGCTTACACCTCACTGTAACCTTTGGGAAATGGGCCCTATATCACTCTGACACAGATGCCTAGAGCCCCACAAATTAAACTTTTGAACTTCAAATCACACTAAGCAAAATCAACTATCTGTTTATAACCTGTTACAGGACCCTATCCATGACCCCAGAACTCAGTGTCAGGTTCCTAAACATCATGGGTGAATTCCTCATAAATAAGAGCTCTATCATTCTAGGAGACTTTATCTATGAATTAATTTGTGGCGTAGCTACACATCAATGTTGGATATGCTCAAAAGTTCATATTCCTGATTAATAAAAATTCAGTGGACCAGATTGTTACTACTCCAACTTGAGGATATCATTTTCATTTGCTATTTACGAATATAGCATCCTCATACACATCTCCCCTAGTAACTATCTCTCTATGTCCAGGTTCGACAGACCATAGGCTAGTAACATTTTACTCTTAAACTATACAACCCTCCTCCCACCAATTCAAACCAATATATCAGAATCCGAGGGGTGGCAGGGGCAGGATCAGACAACATGGGTTTGGCTATTGGTGCCCCGCTGGGCTTAATGATGGGGGGATGCTTTTGTAAAGTATTTACTTCCCTGACTGAAGAATAAAATCCAACACCTATGGCTAACCAAGTTTGTAGAAGACTGCAAACTGGGAGTTATTTTCAAATACTCCACTGACACAGAAGCCATCCAGCAGGAGATAAGTGCCTGATGTATTGAAAATGAGTTTAAATTAAATGCTAAACATGCAACATTATCTCTTTTGACAGCCCATCCATTCCCCCAGCATGTAACATTAACAGTGCCCCACTTTAAAATCAAAATTTAGTTAGGGACTGAGAACCTGTGTTTGCCCATCGTATAGCAACAGTTGTCAGGAAATCCTACTACTTGTTGCAGCTGATTTCCAAGGAAATATTATTCAGATCAAAAGAGGTTATTGCCTCCTTGTATTCAGCACCGATCAGACCAATTATAGAATACAATGGCCCCAGTGGGACTTACCTCACCAGACATATCAAACAGTTGGAAGGATCCCAAAAGTTCATAATAAAGGGGAATTAAATGCTTAAAATCCCAAATCTAAAAGATAAGACTAGAAGCACTGATCCTCTTTTGGGTCTATATCAGTTAATCGAACAATCATTTTAGCGAATACCTTTTAATTGACCTCTTTACATCAAACCTCCTATTCGCTGAAGTATTTAAATATTGAACTACTTAAAATCAAACCCTCTTACTTGGCCAGCCAACATAACTGAAACGGTAACATCACTAAACTAATCCTAAAAACTGGAATAACTAAAAACTTTATACATTATTTCAACACATAAAATTTAATATTTTTTTAAAAAGAATTACTGACACCAATAAATAAATAAATAAATAAATAACCTACACTACTATTACTTTTAATTTAAAAATAACCTACATCTTATATGACTATACTTTTGGGCAGCCCAGTCTACTCAAAAATGGGTCTACCCTTAAAATTAAAAACTAGATAGGAAGAACTTTATAACCTACTCTTCCCCCCTACACTCCCCCACACCCCCCAAAAATTAAATATACCAACTCCAAGATTGCACTATTTTGATGAAAAGGGTAAAGTATAAATAAGCTATGAATATTCATTCCATCATCAGTATGAATATTAATGAATTTCAACCGATTGTTGAATGGTGGGTGGGGTTTAGACAGGACTTGCTACTTTGGATAATATGCTCCAAGTCTTGGCCAACAAAAATAATTTGAGAAAATACACTTCGATAATTGGAGACTTTGGCGAATAGGAGGTTTGATGTAAAGGGTTAGATTAAAAGGTATTCGCTAAAATGATTGATCGATTAACTGATATAGATCCTTCTCTTTTTGTGGTTTTAGTGTCCTCTGAGGAGACCTGTGCTTTGCCTTCTAAGTGATCAGGCACCCAGTAGTCCAGGATCTCCCTTAAATTCATCTAACAGTCCGGCAAACTCCAAAACATACCAAACCTGCTACTCAGCATCTCACTCACTTGTGGAATAGACTCCCCTTGCAGATAAAGCAGCTGTTACCCTGTCTCTCTTCAAAAAGGACCTGACTACTTGTATAGGTATTCATAAATTCATCCTGGGTATGACTGGCATAGATCTCCTTGAGAAGGGTAGGTGCACTCTAGGGTAGGAACCATCAAGGGGTAATACGCAGAAGACTCAGACCTTGAACTTCCCATGATTCCTGTCTATCATAAACATACATCCAGAGCTTTATAATTTCTTGTACACTGCATATGCTTTCCTGCTAAGCTTTATTTCTGTACCAGGTCTAAATAACTTCATACAATAAAATGCAAAACTTTGTATGTAATGGCTAGCAATGGCCCTAAATTGCACCTGCATTGCTTACTAAATAGATTCTTCTTAGCCCTGGCAATTTCTACATGTTACAACTAGTTCCTAAATTAGTACTAAGCTAACTGCCCTTGTAAGCCATTTAAGCCTAGCCAAGCATCCATTGTAAGACTCAAATGCTGCACTTTGTGTTTGGAAGGCAAACACCTTAACCATTGGGCCACCCTCCCAGAAACAGAAGAAACAGAAGAAAATGAACCTCCTTTATTTACTGTCTGCAATTTCATTAAAACTATACACAAAAGAAAAACATAAATGATACACTTAGTATTTAACAATGTGGTCAATGAGTGGTGACAACAAATAGAGTTACTGTTGTAAGCCCAGAAGTAGTCACTATTAAAAATCCTCTGGTTGTGCAAGCTAATGTTGCCCACAGACACATAAAAATAAAAAAAAAATGTGAGAGAAAGAGAGAATAAGCTAAAACCTTATTAAAAATACTTCAAAGCTGCTGCTGTGATGTGCATTGTCTGCAGGGGCATGCATCCTCATCTAAACAGAAGGACTCTTGAATACTATTGTCCCTTAAAGATACAAAACTACATGTGCCATAATGCACTAACCAATTAAGGCAGTGGTGAAAGATTACAGGAACAAGATGTAAGAAGTTATGTGATATAAAATCATTATTTAAAAAGATAAGACATTTCATATTTATATAACAATATTGTATAATAGAAATAATCAACTTTTTGCAGGTAATGTAGGATTTACCAATGGCTGGTTTACTAATCACGCAAGCTGTACCATCGTGTCCAGGTTACACCTGCCATGGGTAAACCCATCACACCCAAATCATACCTGCCATGAGTAATCCCAGCATATTCATATCACACCAGTCATGAGTAAACCCAACATAATCAAATCACACCAGCCATGAGTAAACCCAGCATAATCAAATCACACCAGCCATAGATAAAGCTATCACACCAAAATCACACCTGTCATGGGTAAACCCATCACACCCAAATCATACCTGCCATGAGTAGACTCAGCATAATCAACTCACAACAGCCATGGGTAAACCTATCATACTCAACATACAACAGCCTTGGATAAACCCATCATATTCAGATCACAGCAGCCTTGGGTAAACCAAGCATTATCCACATCAAGTTGTTGATAATCATTAAACTGTCTTACTGACACCACCCGAAAAAAATCTAACACCTCCATTAACCATACATATCCAGAAGTAAGTTGTAACATATAAAGTCACTGAAGTCCAGAAATAAAATACCTCTGAATCTTTAAATCTCACAGGAAAGACTACTACCATACATCAGAGTTGTTTAGTCAGGTTTCTCAGAAGAATAGCTAGGCTGAGTGAGACGGCGATCGGCTTACTACAGTAAAGTATGTTTACTTTAGTCTTCAATAGAAGAGCTAGCTGGGGGAGTGTGGGTCTCACTATAATAAGGTGGTCACTACAGTGTAACGACTGGCATAATACAGCAAAGTGTGTGTGTATTTTAGTCTTCAATGGAAGAGCTAGCTGGTGGGGTGTGGGTCTCACTATAATAAGCTGGTCACTACAATATAATGACTGACATAATACAGTAAAGTGTGTTTATTTTAGCCTTCAATGGAAGACCTAGCTGGGGGAGTGTGGGTCTCACTATAATAAGCTGGTCACTACAATGCAACGACTGGCATAATACAGTAAAGTGTGTTTATTTTAGTCTTCAATGGAAGAGCTAGCTGGGGGAGTGTGGGTTTCACTATAATAAGATGGTCACTACAATGTAACAACTGGCATAATACAGTAAAGTGTGTTTATTTTAGTCTTCAATGGAAGAGCTAGCTGGAGGAGTGTGTGTCTCACTATAATAAGCTGGTCACTACAATGCAACGACTGGCATAAGGTTCATAGGTTCATAGGTTCATAGGTTGGTACTAGGCTATCAGCCCTAGGGCCTATACAAGCCTAACCATAACAATTCCCTGGCTATTTCTTCCCACATTATTTACTTTCCTGGACCCCTGTCTAGCAGGGCGACTGATGTGATCCCTGGGGTGAATTTCCTTTCTCCCATCCAATCGTCAAGGTTCCTCTTGAAGAGGTCCAAAGAGGCACTCTGCTTGACATGTATGGGCAATCTATTCCAGAGTCTGGGGAGTCTCTGGGTCAGGAACCTATCCCTCCAGCATGTTTTGTTTATTGTGATGACAAGGTTTAGATCCCTGGAGCGTGTAGCTCTGAGGGATTGGGATTTCTTTAAGTGTAGCATGTCCAACAGCTCTGGGTTTGACATGGCCTTGTATGTTAAGCAGAGATTGCCTCTGAGTAGACGATATGTGACAGTGTATAGCTGGAGTTTTTAAGGTCAGCGTAGGGCATCTGCTTTAGGCCTGTGATTCTTTTAGTGAGGTATTTCTGAGGCCTTTCCAGTTGTTGCAGATGTCTTGAGAGGTACATACCAAATGGGGCGTTGTATTCTATAATGGGTCTAATGAGGGATGAGTACAGTGGGACAATGACCTCCTTTGTTCTGGATGAAAAGCCCTTCGTGATGAGGTGTGCCACATAGAAGGATTTCCTGACTGTTGTGGCAATGTGGTTATCGAAGGTGAGACCACTGTCCACCTGTGTCCCTAAGTCTCTTATCACACTTTCTGAGTTTAGTGTACTGCCACCTATATGGTAATTCATGGATACATGTTTTTTTTCCCAAAGGGGATAACAATACATTTCTTGGCATTGAGCTTGAGCCCATGGCTCTGGCACCAAGCATCTGTTTCTGTAAGGCCCTTTTGTAGAGTATCCACATCATTTGGGGATTCAATAATGGCTCCCAGTTTGCAGTCATCTGCAAACTTTGCTAGCCAGAGTCCCTTAGTGTTGACCTGTACTTCAGAGAAGTAGATGCCAAACAAGAGCGGCCCCAGGACTGAACCATGAGGTACTCCACTTGTCACTTGTCTGGAGCTGGATTTGGAGTCGGCTACTTTTACAGTGTGGGTTCTATCAGTAAGCCATTTAACAACCCATTGGGTGACATAGGGATTAATGCCCAACTTAGTAAGTTTATTTATGATTCCAGAGTAGGGGATGGTGTCAAAGGCTGTGGCAAGGTCTAGATAGGCCTAGATAGATAATACAGTAAAGTGTGTTTATTTTAGTCTTCAATGGAAAAGCTAGCTGGGGGAGTGTGGGTTTCACTATAATAAGATGGTCACTACAATGTAACAACTGGCATATTACAGGAAAGTGTGTTTATTTTAGTCTTCAATGGAAGAGCTAGTTGGGGGAATGTGGGTCTCACTATAATAAGCTGGTCACTACAATGTAATGACTGGCATAATACAGTAAAGTGTATGTGTATTTTAGTCTTCAATGGAAGAGTTAGCTGGGGGAGTGTGGGTCTCACTATAATAAGATGGTCACTACAATGTAATGACTGGCATAATACTGTAAAGTGTGTGTGTATTTTTTTTTTTTTTTGCTCTTTAGTGGAAGAGTTAGCTAGGGGGACTGAATCTCAGTATAGCATTCGGCTTATTACAATAAAGTCTTACCTACTCCCAGTGAATTTTATCCTCACTAGTATAATACATTTCAGAAATTCAGTTCTTGTCACCTTGACAAAGATATCTGCACATTTAGTGTAGCCATTGCCAAGTGACTGCTATAAATACTTTTATTTATTACACAATATTAGTCGCATAATCCAATGTGTTTTTACTCTTGTTTTTATTCATTGGTATAATTGTGTAGAAGCCCTCCTCTGTCAACAAAGACCATTTTGTATCTTGAAACATGGTTATCTCATGGCCATAGCAGACTATAGATGCGTACCTAAAGAAACTGACAATGCAGAAAGATTTTTAAATATGCATTATCAGATGGTTGTAAATCTTTATTTGTTTTAAGTCTAAGGACCACGGAGGGATGACTAGTTTTTAAAAGTAATGCCGCGCTAAGCATTGTAACTGTACAGCATGTCTGTAATGCTTAGTAAACCACTGTTGTAGAGTTTAAGGGCTTCCTCGTGAACCCCAACAGTGGCAAGAACAAAGTATATAAATCACTTGCTGATGATTTTAAATTTATGTCAATTTGACTTTTATGGCCAGGTTGAAAACTGTTTAATTTTTGCCATTAGGTCAGCTACACTCATGAAATATGAACATTTTTTGTTTCTCTGTTATATCTTTGAGGTTATTAGAGGTGTAGAGATTCCTATTTTCTCAGAGACACAAGGTGGGTGTAAATAATACAATCTCTGCTAATATGATGTGCTGATGTATCACAATGTATTGTGGCTGTCGCAATCACTAGGTTTCAGCATTTTTTTATTTAATTTGTTAATCAGATAGATGGGCTAGTCTGATACAAGCCCTTTCAGTCTCATCTGTGTCATAATGTGGTACATGTATGGTTCATGTACATACAGACTATTATCATATATAAGAATCAAACAATACAGACAGGCAGAGTGCAGTCATACAAGTAAAGTCTGTTTTTTTTTACGTGTCTGTAATCAAAGCATAATGTTACTCTTTACAAAGTTATGTTTGTAGTATCTATGCATGTCCTTGCTTTTTTCTCACTATACTGAATGTCTCATGCCTATTGACATATACATAAATGCATTTACATATTTACAAATGAGATAAAATAAAATATATTCACTACTTTATCCATATTTGATTAATAAAGTAAATAAGTTCTATGTTTCTGTGTGACCTACTTATTCTTCACAGCTGCATACCACGGCCTTGGATATAATAAAACGAAATGCTATTAACCAGTGTTAGTAAATGTGACTAAACATATTACCATATATTCTATATTTGATAACCAGATTTCATTGCTCATTGTAAATTCATTTGTGTTAAATGTGTAGTCAGTGACTACACCGATTATTTCTGCTTGTTATATTAATTCTTAACATTTCATTTGTTTAAACAGAACCTTCCTTTCCATCAGTTTCTGGACCAGATGGCCAAGTTTTATCTAATACAAATGTGACAATATATTGTAAATCTGCAGGATTTTACCCAAAAGAAATCAGTGTTATCTGGGAGCAGGATGGGAACGTACTGCAAGGATCCAAACTGGATATTACTTTAAATAGTGCAGACAGGACGTATCAAGCACTAAGTAATGTCACTGTACCAGCAAAAATAGACTCAAATGTTACCTGTAGAATTAATCACACAGCATTAGACCAACCAAAACAATCAATCTTCAAATTAAAAGTTATTGTGAAAGGTAAGTGCATGTTACTATTACTTCTCAGAAACTACAGAAGATTGTGATTATGTCATTGATCATAACCTAGTTATTATGTGTTCGAGTCTCGAATGACAAGAAGTTCACCTCGAGAGCGAAGCGATCATAATATTTTGTAGTGTATGGAGCTTTATGAGCTGCATTTACTACTAGTTACAGGGGAAAAAACTCCCAAAGTGTTTTCCCGGCTTTCAAAGCCATAAGACACTTACTGAGTTCTGTGAAGAAATATAGTATAACGCATTCTGTTACATTTCTACTCAGCTTTCATATCTGTCGGCTATCTAGATTTTCTCAGTACATCCAGATTATTGTTTCATACTTTTGGTTTGCTCTTCATAAAATCTGTAGTTTTCGGAGAAACCACTGAGGACTGGTCACAAAATAATGGCATACATTTGAGTTAAAGAGTTTGTATCCTTCAGGAAATGAATTCCAACACATCTTGTTATTCAAGCAGCTGCGTTTATTTGAGGAAGCTGGATTCACTTTACAGCTACAGATAGCAGGCAGAAACAAATCTTTTGCTCTGCCATTGTCATTTTCAGGACACTTCTGACAGATGTTACTACCTGGTAGTGCTTAACAATTGTTAAGGTCGAGTAACACACCACTCTGTTGCTTAACTGATTTGTCTTTTTCTCAGTATTAGAGCATAATTACCATGCTGCATGCACTACAAAATGATTATCTTAAAATGTTTAGCTGGATTAGTCTGGTTATTATATAATGTGGGGTGTATGTGCAATGTAGTCTTTAGGAAACTATACACCATTCTGTTTAGTTTTACTGGAACTGCAAAATAAAATGTTAGTGTTGCACAACAAATTTCTAATGGATTTGAGCCACCTATGTTGTATTCATGCAAATGTCAAGATGACCGTTTCCATCAAGCACAGACAGTACATATTTTGTACAAGTCAGTATCCATCAGCCTCATGTGATCCCATTATTAAGATTATTATTAGTAACTTGAGAAACAAAAACAGTTTTATCCCTGCATATTCAGGTGGCTATCTGACATCAGAACTTTGCCAATTAATCAAACTTCACAATACTGGAAATTAATTATATCACTACAGCACTTCTTCCAATGTTTTGTCTAGAATATTTTAATGTTTTGCTCAGCTATATGAGGAAATTTCCCAGATGCATGGTACAAAAGGATAAATCTGTGGCTATGACCCACGTGACCCAGGTTACATGAGTTTGAGTAGCACTTGAGTGCTCAAGTAGACAAACCAAAAGGGAAGTGGTGGAGACTCATGCCATCTCACCCATCCTCAGGGAAGGGATTGGTGGTCCAGTTGGCTGCATTCTGTTTGAAAGGCAAAGCTTTCTAGTCAGGAAAATCAGACAGAAACTGAGAACATGAGCTTGTTCCTGTAGTCCAAAGCCAGTGGTGGGAAAACACACATGCACAGATGTGAGCATAGGAGGTCTTCATTCTGATGCAGGTGCTCATGTCACCTACCGGGGAGTGGGTTTAGGGCTAATTCGAAATAACCCAGCTACATGAGAACCTAAGGACTTTGTCCTTAGCCTTGATGAGCTGGGAACTGGAAGCAGCTTGCACTGAGGCATGGAATGGATCACTGGAAATACTGGCCCTCTCTGTGGTCTCATTGAATGCTATTCTACATGGTTTTCTTAAGGTCCATTGCAGTAGAAGGTGATCACTCTAAGATGGCCATAACAAACAACCATTATGCCTGCCTGAATGACAGATCTATGCCATCCGTTCTTGCCCACATTAGTGTCTACAATGGTAGGATGCAAATGGACTAAGGCTTATAGGAGAGGGCTGAAGGTCAGTGGGTCGGGAAGCAAAGAAGTACCTAGAAAAGAGACTCTGATGATAGCTGTAAGTATAATAAGGAGCAGGTGGAGATCACTCTGGAGCAGAATTGGTAAGTAGCTGTAAGTATAATAAGGAAAAGGTGGAGATCACTCTGGAATAGAACTGGTAAGTAGCTGTAAGTATAATAAGGAGCAGATGAAGATCACTCTGGGACAGAATTGGTATGTAGCTGTAAGTATAATAAGGAGCAGGTGGAGATCACTCTGGGACAGAATTGGTATGTAGCTGTAAGTATAATAAGGAGCAGGTGGAGATCACTCTGGGACAGAATTGGTATGTAGCTGTAAGTATAATAAGGAGCAGATGAAGATCACTCTGGGACAGAATTGGTAAGTAGCTGTAAGTATAATAAGGAGCAGATGAAGATCACTCTGGGACAGAATTGGTATGTAGCTGTAAGTATAATAAGGAGCAGATGAAGATCACTCTGGGACAGAATTGGTATGTAGCTGTAAGTATAATAAGGAGCAGGTGGAGATCACTCTGGGACAGAATTGGTAAGTAGCTGTAAGTATAATAAGGAGCAGATGAAGATCACTCTGGGACAGAATTGGTAAGTAGCTGAAAAAGTATAATAAAGAGCAGGTGGAGATCACTGTAAGTATAGTAAGGAGTGGGTGGAAATCGCTCTGGAACAGAACTGGTAAGTATATACAGGCAAGAGGAGATCACTGGATACAGCTTAGCATTCACTGTTTTGTCTGCCGTTTTTTCAGATTATTTTTTCTGATGAGAACCTGCAAACAACAATCCAAGTACATCTGACCATGTTCATTTTCCCATCTCTTTAATTTATGTTTGTAAAGTTACATATGTAAAGAGAGATGGATAAATATTTGAGAAGGGCAGACTGTATGGTAAGTGAATGGATGATGCTGCTTTCATTAATATAGCAATACATCTCTGCCTTAAGGAAATATACAAAAAACTCTTTACACTCAGAATAGTGTTTACCTATTGGCAAGTGTGTTGTCAGCATGTTGTGAGATTGTTATTGTACATCCTGTAAAGAACAAAAATGTCTACAAAATTTACTCTTACAGGGATCAAGAGTTCCACACCACTGAAATACTACAGAAAACTAACATAAAGTATGTCTTTCATTTATTTGTTTAAGATGTTCCATGCATTTCCCTCTTCTTTAACCCCACCAGGATGTAAAAATAAATAACAGATACAGTTACAAATATGTCACTGTTTTAGTGGTGTCATGAAGACCTTGTATACAGCATATCTGTAGCTAAAAATAAAATAAAAGTAAACATTCTGCAGACATAGCAGTTTTAATAACCATTACTTTAATACATTATCAGTTCATCCCTATAACTATATCTCACACTCCTTCAACAAATAGCTAACTTAGATCAGCTACTACTTGCCAGCATATGTTTTGCAGATAGAAAGGGTAAATTTCACCACTGAAAAACTAATATATTCTAAAAGTCAATGATCAGGTCTCCTACCCACCTTGCTTTCCTATCTCAGAGAACAGCCAGTGTGGACTAAAACAACACCTTCTAGTTGTAAATAAGCCACTGGTTTCCAGACTGTTTATATTCTCAGAAGTGATAGAATGTTCCTTGTATATAACTGAACCACTAGTCTCATCCACCTGTCAGAGGATATATTGTATATCCATTCTGTTTTCCTGTAACTCTATCTCTGATGGCTGGTACCAAATAGTAGTCAGTAGCTAGTCACTTCACTTCTATGGGACTGACGACAGTATAAGACAGATAAATATATAAATCTACCACCATTTTTTCACTCAGAATTGCTGATTTGATGTGTATGTGTGCGTGTGTGCGTGTGTGCGTGTGTGCGTGTGTGTGTGTGTGTGTGTGTGTGTGTGTGTGTGTGTGTGTGTGTGTGTGTGTGTGTGTGTGTGTGTGTGTGTGTGTGTGTGTGTGTGTGTGTGCTCCTGTACATTGGCATTTAGTGATTAGCAGCTGCCACCACTCAGCAATCATATTAACATCATTCTGTGTTTTCCTCATGTTGAAAACACATTGCTGAGCTCTTTTTTATTTCACTTAGTTTCCAGTACAGAAGTTCTGACCAAGGAACTTGCCTTCAACACCACCCTGTCAAATGCAATCAGAAACAAAGTAAGTTTATTTTCTAGTTATCACTGGCTGCAGAATCCAAGCCCACCATTTACTTTAGTCAGATATCAAATTATTACTCTCTCAGTCTACAATTCAAGACTGCAATGAAAGGGCCCAGTGGCGTAATAGATCAAGCATTAGCCTCCAGCACTGGGGGTTATGTGTGTTCAAGTACCACCTAGACCAATAATTCTTTTTGGGGTTGAGATTTTGTATAATGGTTAAGGTATTCACCTCAGGAACACAAGGTATAGGCTTTGATTCTCACCTTTGAAAAAGAAATTGGCTAGGCTTGAAATGGCCCACAAGGACAGGTTGCCTAATCCTTTGCTATAAACTTGTGAACTTATAAAAATCCAGCCAAGGTATTGCTAGACTTGGTGTGCATCTAAACACTATGTTTAGTGCACTGCTGTTCAGTGTCAAGATTCACAGACACGGGGCAGAGCCTAGATGGCCAATTGAGAGCAGTGAATTTTGAGAACTCCATAAACTTGTATAATAATATAGGAACATTTTATTATTTTCAAGTTTAAATGTCAGACATTTATAGATAAACTACTTAACTACATAAATATCAATTTTGGTGGAGATATACAAAAAAATTCCTGTCAGGTAAATTGGAGATATACTGAGTCACTGAATATGAACAACTCAAGGAATTCTCATCCAGATGATGCGTTGAAAAAGAACTGCTACTCTTAAATAACTATTACAGCAAAAACATACAAAAATAACAAAAACAGAGACTTCTCTAAATGACATTGAAGAGAGACACAAAGAGGAAGAATTCCAAAAAGAATTTCTGCTTAAACAGAATACATGGCTGCTTAACAAAATAGATGACTTAGAAAACAGGGAAAGGAGAAACAACATAAGGATCTTTGGTCTGCCTGAAAACACTGAAGGAGAAGACATTATTTCATTCTTAACCTGGATTCCTGAATTTTTAGACTTGAAATAGGGACTTTCATTTGGAATTGAAAGGGTGCATAGAGCACTGAGGAAACCTGCTTCTAACTCAACAAATACTCCACCTAGATCCATAGTTATAAAATTTCTTTCATTTCTGTACAAGGAACTAATATTAAAATCTGCTTAGAGAAAATCACCCTTTAAATACAATCAACCTTGATAAGGTTGACAATGATTATTCTTCCAGAATACTGGAACAAAGGAAAAAAGTTTGGCCAATAATAAAACTGTTGAGACAAAACAGCATTAAAGCACAGCTCGCCTTTCCAGCCAATATAAAAATACTTTTTGGCAATGAGAT